>NW_004525005.1:7391-22114 GCF_000260255.1 Octodon degus
TGAGCATATACTAATAAATAAAATAAAATATATACTCAGAATTTTAGAAAAATCCATGGAAATAAACATTTTCTCCTACGCCATAGTACTAAAATACTAAGTCTGTCAAGTTAATTTTGCAGTGTCAAGTTTTCAGTGATCTGTACTGATATTTCATTGACCTGGGGTATTTGCTCTCATTTCAAAATTAGTTCTCTAGAAAATGATTCCACTTGAACTCTGTGCCGACAGGGCAGATTCATCCCGTGCCCTGCAGGTTGGCCCCGGAAGCCCCGTTGCTCCAGCGAGTCCACTTACATAGTCCTCGCATGGCCGGCAGAGTCCTCCCTGTGTGGAGCCTTTCACTGCCAAGACGACTTTCTTTTCATCAGCGTTTTATATTTGTGCTCTTTTTTCTTTTCATTAATATTTTTAAAAAAATAGTACAGAAGACTTATTTTAAAATTTGAATTTATGTTGCTTAAGTTAAATTTCCTAAAATTCCCCAAACTCCTTCCTGTCTCCCCTGGGTGTGGCTCCCAGGATGTCCACGTTCCTGCACGCCTTACGGTGCCCACAGGAGCTTCCCTTGGCAGCGCGGATTCCCAGAGGACAGGAGACCTCCAGGCCGTCCCTCCCACTCTCCTCTCTCTCCTCCCCACACTTGCGCATCCCTAGGGCAGCTGTAGGTCACACTCACCCAGCCTTTTCTGACCGCGAGAGCCGTTTACGGTCACAGGAGCGCACGCAGGCCCCGGCTCTCTGAGGTCACACTCACCCAGCCTGTCCCCGACCACGAGAGCCAACCACAGGAGCGGTCACAGGAGCGCGCCCAGGCCCCGGCTCTCTGTAGGTCACACTCACCCAGCCTGTCCCCGACCACGAGAGCCGTTTATGGTCACAGGAGCGCGCGCAGGCCCCGGCTCTCTGTAGGTCACACTCACCCAGCCTGTCCCCGACCACGAGAGCCGTTTACGGTCACAGGAGCGCGCGCAGGCCCCGGCTCTCCGTCTGCAGAGCCTTTCCTTTCCCTGAAGCGGGCCTCGGCCTCGGTGTTCTCATGCCCACGGCGGCAGTAAGTTTGTTCCTCCTGAATGTCTCAGCGTTGTCCTATGCTTCTGCGATAGATATGTCATACATACAAGTTTAATTTGTGATTTATTTCTGGAATTCTCCTCCACTATCTTCTTACCTTATGCACAGATCTGAAATTTGGGCTTTATAAGGCACTTTTTTTTTTTTTTTTGGCAGAACTGGGGATTGAACTCAGGCCCTTGCACTTGCCAGGGAAGCACTTATTCCACTGAGCCATCTCCCCAGCCATAAGACACTTAATGCTAAGGTGACACCAGTGCATCATAACTGACGTGATCCCTCTAGATGCTGTGTTAGCTGCTGGGTCATCTTCAGTCCTTCCCTAACTCTCCCAGCTCTGACATCCTCAGCCCTAGCCTGGTGTCCAGTGCTGCAGGTCCCTCCCGACCCAGCTGAAGAGCGTGTGCAGGGAGGGCGGCAGGTGAGCCCCAGAGCCTGCCCTGCGGCCCAGCTGTCCATGGGCCTGGGCCTCCTGCGCTCCTGCCCTGCTGAGCACAGGGAGAGGCGCACCGGGATGTCCTTCTGGGAATCACTAAAGACAGAGTCTGCTGCCCCTGCACAGCCCCTTCCACAGTGTTGGAAGAATCAGCAGCCATGTTAAATGTGACAGTGGAGTGCAGTGCCCAGCACGAGGGATGGATGCAGGGCACCAACGGGGACACAGTGAAGTAGCCATGAGATTGTTCTGTCACAAAGGAATCGCCCAGCCTGTTGAGCCATGTGCATATGTTCTTGAGGAGACGCCTTTCCTCAGCCAGCAAAAGACGCTCCACTTCCCACAGATAAATCCCCCTTGAAAATGCACTTCCACTCATGTCAGTGAGCTGTCTTCCCGATGGAAAACAGAGCTTTCCCTAATGTACGTCACCCTGACAGGCACTGCTTGGAGCGCGGCCCTGGGTCCCTGCGTGGGGAGGAGGGCCAGAAGCTCTGGCTCTCTGGGGCTCAGGCCCTCATCTGATGTTTCCCGGGCCCTTACTGAAGGTGTGTCTGGGCTGTAATACTGGGAAGTTGATGCATGTGGCTAAAATGTTTATATCCAAGAGTAGGAAAAGCAAGTTTTGTAAAGAAAGCAAGAGAAAGAAAGAACTTCACTTGGAAAATGGAGAAAAATTCAAGTGTTTTTAGTTTCAACTTAGTTCTCATAGTGGTTCAGGCAGATACCCTTCTGTGATTGTATACCATTTTGTAAATACCATTTTATATTGGTTTTCTCTTTTAACTTTAACTTTGCTATACTGGTATTCTTCGAAGTTCACACAGGTTCCACCCGTCCTGGGGGTGGTCGCATGGGGACACCACAGCTCTTCTAACCCCCGCCCCCTGGGTCCCCACCGCCTTTTACAAACATCCACGTAATTGGCTTAGCTCAGACTAGCACGTGAATGTCTCCCTTCAGCAGCGCTGCTCGGATCCCGCACACGGCACATCTCCGTTCCTCATCTTTCCCCTCCTCTCCCCATCTCCCTTCTTCTTGTATGGTTGGAGCACTTTCCTATCAGATAACATCCGACCCTTGTCCCCCTCGGTCCATCCTTCATCACTTTCTGTGCTGGTCCTTTGCCTCACTCAAATGAGAGATAACATACAGTAAATAATCTTGTGTGTCTGATTTACTTCCCTCAATATTATAATTTGCAAGACTGTAGTTTTTCCTGAAAATGCCTCATGTGCCACTGTTTATGCCAGAGTAGTATTCTATCATATACAGATACCGCATTTTCCTTTTCCACTCATGTGCTGATGAGGTCACAGGCTTGTTCGTTCCAGGACTCAGCTGTCACGGGCTGTGCTGCTAAAAACACTGCATGCACGGAGCACTGTGCTCTGGTAACTTGGGCTCTTTGGGGGAGAGACCTCACAGGCAGGTGGCTGAGTGCTATGGAATTTCCAATTTTAATTCTTTAAGAACTCTCCATGCAGATTGTCATAACGGCCGTGCTAGTTTGCATTGTAGCCAATAATGCAGGAGGGTCCTTTACTGCCACAGCCATGTAAGCGTTCGCCAGTGGTTGACTCCTAGCGATTGCTGGTCTTTGCAGAGTAAGATGGGATCTTAGTGTTGTTTTAATTTAGATTTCTATGATAACCAAAGATGCTGAACATTTTTTTTTCTGTAACTTTTCACCATTTGAATTTCTTCTTCTGTAATTATCTGTTCATTTCTCCAGACCATTTCCTGACTGGGTCTTTACTTTAGGTAGTATAATATTTTTTGAGTTCTTTCTATATTCTAGGTATAGTAGGATGCTATAAAGTCTGTCCTCCATTTGAAAAGTAGCTTGGAAATTTTTTCCCATTCTGCTGAGTTTTTCTTCACTGCATTGAAGGATTATTTGATGACACAAAAGCTTTGTAGAGCCAACCAGATAGCTCAGTGGACTAGAGCACCTGCTTAGGCAGACTGCAGGGACTGGGCTTCAATCCCCAGCAAGCTGTGCCAGCTCTGCCCCTGTGGCATGCTGAGATGGCTATTGAGACTGGACATGGTGGCACATGCCTATAATCCCAGCACTTGGGAGGCTGAAAACAAGAGGATCAGTACAAGTCTGATCTGTGTAGTGAGACCGGTAGACCCTGGACTAAATGCATAACAAAAAGAAGGCTTTTAGTCTGACACAACCTCACTTGTTGATTCTTGTGACTATTCCTTGTGAAATTGAGGTTCTGCTTAGTAAGTCCTTTCTTACGCCTATGACTTTAAGTGTTTCACCTATTTTATCTTGAAGAAGTTTTGCTTTTCTTTGCAATGTTCAGATTTTTCAATCCATTGTGTTTTTAATTTAGTGCCTGGTAAGAGGTAAGTGTCCAGTTTCATTCTGTTCCAAACAGAGGACCCATTTTCCCAACAGCACTTGTGTAAAAGCTGCCTTTCCTTGGCATATGTTTTTGGCCCTTTGTCGAAGATCACATAGTCTACTGTGCCTGGGAGGCTTCCTGCACCTCAGTTAAGTTCAGCTGATCAACGTGGCTACTTGTGTTCTAGTACCCTGCCATTTTTACTGCTATTGCTTCTTAGAACAGCTTGCAGTCAGGTGTTGCCAGATGACTTGGTCTATTGCCTAGAGTTACTTTTGCTCTTCTGATTCCATATGAATTTTAGGACTGTTTCCTCCAGATGTACAGAGTATGCTGCTAGTCTTTGCATTAAGACTATGGAATATGAGCAGGAACTTTAGAAGTAAAGACACGTTGACAACACTGCTTGTGCCTACGCAGGAGCAGCGTACAGCTTTCCATTTCCCAGTGTCCTCCTCATTCTCCTTCTGCACAGCACTGTAGTTTGCTTTGTAGAGATATTTCTCTTCCTTGGTTAAGTTAGTTCCTAGATACTGCATTTTTGTGAAACATCTGTGAATGACATTGGTTTTAGAGTATCCCTCTATCATGTTCATTGTTGGTAATCACAAATGCCACTGAATTTCATGTGTTGCTCTTGTATTCTGCAACTTTGATGAAACTGGTGATTAATACTAAGAACTTTCAATGCATATTCTTGTGTCTTCTATATAAAGAATCATGTCATCTGCAAATAATAATTGTTGGGGCCCTTCCCTTGCCATGAGTCCCATTTATTACATTCTCTTTCTTGATGGCTGGGGGGATATTCCAAGTGCTCTGCTGAATGGCAGAGTGATAGTGGGCATCCTCGACTCACCTGTGGCTTAGCGTGCAGTTCAGATCAGCTTCCCCAGCAAGTCAGCTCTTCAAAATAGATGGAGAGCACAGACATTTCATGCAAAGCCCTGCTGAGAAGCTGCGCGGGTGCTAAGGCAGCTCTAGAGGACGCGCTCACTGTGCTCCACAGAAGCAGCAGGTTGGAGACACTGGCAAACAGAGAGGGTGCTGGTGTGGTGAATAGCAACAGAAAGCAGCAGGGAAAGTAAAGTGGCTGACACAGGAGAAGTTAAGGAACACAATTAGAGTAAGTAACCAACACACCTTGGTAACACTCTTGGGATGCTTGGCCTCAACTGTCCAATCAAGAGATACAAACTGGGAGACTGGATAAAAAAGATCAAACATTTTGCATTCAAGAAACTTACCTAGTCTAACCATAAATTCAGATTAAAAATTAAAACATAAAAAACAACATTCTACATACCAAAACCCTGAAAACAAGCAGGAGAAGCAATTCTTGAATCAGGCATGGTACATGTCAAGTTAAAACAGATTGAAAGAGACAAAGAAGGTCGCTACACTCTAGTTAATGGGACAGTTGAACAGAATGAGATCACAGTGATCAGTGTGAATGCACTGAATGTGGAGCATCCATCTCCATTAGGCAAAAACTGCCGAAATCCAAGACCAAAGACACATTACCACTGTCACAGTGAAGATCCGTAAGACCCTAGCTTTGCAGGGACAGACTGAATATGAAAAGCAGTAAACCAATTTTGAAGCTGAAACACATCCTTAAACACATGGGTTTAATACATATTAGCACAATCACCCATCCCTCTTCCTCAGAGGGTATCTTCTTGCAGCAGCATATATCGTACATTTTCCAAAATAGGCTACACGCTAGTCCACAAGCCTGCTGAGGTAAGTAGGAAAGAATTGAAATCGCACGCTTGCTAACCAGCCACTGCAGTCAGCATGGAAGCCTCTTCCGACTACAGCTTTTGCAGAGCTGAGTGCTCTGTGGTTCTATTTGAGTTACCTTTATATGTGAGTTTTGTTTTTCTCTGGCTACCCTTAAAATTCTGAATTTTGTCAATAACTGTGAATTTAACGAAGACATGCCTTGGCAAAACTTTTCTTTCATCATAGTTCTGTGGCCTTCTATACACATCACTTACTTGTACTTTAAAATCGCTTACATATTTGGGAAGTTTTCTTCCATAATTTATAGAAGTTTGTTGGAAAACACATGTGTGCCATCTTCTAGATCTTCTGTAACTCATTAGCCTTAGATTATTATAGAAATATAGATATGAGACAAAAGCCTCATGTCCCAAGGGAGCAGGGAGCACTAGGCAGAGCCCAGGCAGAGCTGCTGTCTGTCACTTGTAAATCCCGCAAGCTGGGATTCGAGGCTGCAGACAACAGCCTCTCCTTCTGGTGCCCTGTCCTTTGGTCCCTCGCTTGGGATGCTACCAGTTAGCATTAGTGTGGACCCAGAGTTAGGCAGATGGTGGAAGTCAGCAGAGAGAGTAGTTTGTGTTCACTAAAGTAGTTATGCACATTCTGTAGCCTGCCTTGAGCCCTCAACAAATGTGAGATGCTGCTGAGGCTCGGAGCTCCCTTGGAGAGAGGCGAATCTCAGCGAGGCCTCTGAGGCTACATTCACCGGTCTTCTCCTCCATTCTTTTGCACCAACCGTAACATACAACAGATTATTCTTCTTGGTGTCACCAAGTACTTGCTGGATAGGCTGCTCTTACTCCTCTCTCTCCTCTCTCTCTCTCTCTCTCTCTCTCTCTCTCTCTCTCTGACTTTTATCCTAGGTCACTATTTTGTCCCCAATATCAGATACTCTGTCTTCACATTGATCATTTTTTGGAGTGGATGGATGGCATACGGATTTTATTCACGTACTGCTTTCTGACATTTTTTTCTTTCAGAATTTCATATCCTTGTTGAAAATGTAAATTCAGATTTTAAACTGCCGTGGTTAGCTGGTCCAGTTTTAGTAATTCCTCTGTAGTTCACAGTGGCATATTGAGTGCATTTGCTCTAATCTGTTAGTTTGTTTCCTCTTTGAACTCATCTTTTTAAAAAATCTCTTCTATGAAGAGGTTTCGGCTATCTCATAATTGTTTTTTTTCTTCCATTGTGACCTGGGAGAAAACCTGCCCCGTCTTGTGGGTTACGGAGTGGGGCTAGAAGAAGCCTATTTCCATATTTCCTCATTCTTTGTCTCAAATCTTTATTTATTTATTTATTTGTATTTAATTGTATGTGTCCCTCTCTTTTTTCTCCGCTCCTTTTTGGTGCAAGAGTTTCTAGACAAGTAAGGCCACTTGTGACTATACGAAGCATCTTAGTAGCAGGCTGCCTCTCCACGAGCAGCTTTTACTCGAGGTCACTTTTAGTCTGTCCCTGTATATTCTCTTTGCTAAGAAATTGCTTCAGTTGATAAAAACATCCGCGGAATCAACCTTCATTTCTCTGTAACTGTTCTTGCAATTGCTCTCACATCCTTTGTCTCTTCTTTAAATGAAGGAGAGACCTAGATACCTATTAAGTCAGAACCAATGAAAGCATAAATATATGAGAGAGTCCATGTAATATACTCATGAAACCATAAAAGAACATAAAGTCACATTATTAAACAAGTCTAGAAGCATAAAAAATACTTAAAACATCTGCTGGGAATACAGACGATGTTTTCCAAAGAGCCACTGCACAGGAATTCCCACGTAGCTTCCTTGCTTGATGGCAGTCTGGGCGTTCACACCCAGGTACGCTATGGCCCCTCCACTGCACAGCCAGAGGTCACTCGGACTCCGCACCCCTCCTGCCAGGTTGCAGGCGTTCTTCAGAGTCTGGTCCAGCCTGAGGTCTCGGGCAGGGAGCGCTCTGTCCCTCTGCCTGGGTGTGATGGTGGGTTCCGCGGACATGTTCTCAGCCAATCTGTTGTCAACTAAGTCTGGATTAAAGCAGTGCAGTCAGTTCAAATGTGACACCAGTTCAGTGGTGTCTGTCAGGGCTAGCTGAGAAATACCACACTCGCGCCTCTGCTGTGGGTGTCCCGTTAGCAGTGGGAAAATGGTGCCCTGGAAGGCTCCCACCCTGCGTAAGCCAGGCTGAGTGTGTGTCTCTGCAGGCCTGGACTGCGATCTCCAGGCCTGCCTTTTAGCAGACTCAGTGCCATCTGCTGTCTGACGTCAGCAGTCTCCAGTGACTAACTGTCCTCCTTACTCAGAGACCTTGTCATTATGATGTCCCCAAGGGGCTGCTCTGAGACTGAAGCCCGGACTCCCAGCTCTTTCCCACAGTATCTTCCTGTGCGGCTATGTGGTGGGAGGTTGGACGGCAGATCCTCACTCTTCATTACCACTGCAGGTCACGCAGGCTCAGACATGCACGTCCTCCCTGCCGTCTCCCACTCCAGACTGACCCTTGTTCTGTGGGAGCCGAGCCGTGGTCACTCACTGCTCTGCCGTGCCGTCCCCTCTGCTCTGCGCTCCTCGCGGTAGTTCTGAGTCTGCTGCACGGCTCCTTCTCTGCTCAGCCATCTGGATGTCCACATCATCCTGCTCAGTGGTTTTCCTCAGCTGCTGTGCTGTGACTGTCTCTAGTCTGGCTCGTAAGTTCTCACATCTTGTCATCCACAGCAGATCTTTTCAGGCTTCTTCATATAACAGCTCCTCTAGCCAGTTGTGGAGAATCTCCTAGTCCACACTTTTGCCTTGTTCAGGACCAGTCAGATTATCCAACTTGAATTTCTGCTGACCCCTGTGTAAGGGGCAGATGAGAACAGGCCCAAGCGGGTGCAGTTGAGCTGAGGTGCGGAATTCACAGTTGTGGCTGGCCAGGGACCAGCCGCAGGTCAGAGCATTCCGATGGACACACAGACGCTGATGCTCTAAAATGAGACTAGGGAATGTGTTTCCACTCTTTCATTAGAAAAACAGCTTTAATGTTTTCATATTCAGTTGGCTTATGTGACTCATTCTATGAGTAATACATGCTTCAAAGCAGTAAAATATTTGACTCCATTTTGAAATATTTATTTTATGTCCTATATATGTGTTATGTGGAAAGTTATTAAAGTACTCAAGGAGTGGAATTTTTTACCTGTAAAGTAGTAATCCCTTCAAACACCAAAGGTGATAAAATTTCAGTATTCTGCTTCATGTAAATGTGACTTACAACCCTAAGCTAACTGGAGAAACATTTAGCTTCAAGCCAGGTCACTGTTGCATATTTGCCTTAGTACCCTACAATCTCTCAGACTCAGTGTGGACCTGTTCCTCCCACTTACCTGTGCTCATTTCCCGTGTGAGGTCAGCAGGTGAGCTGACCCGATGTCTCTCCCGTCTCATCAGGAGGCCCCACCACGCCTTCCACGCTCCCAGCACTGACTCTGTCCTCCCCTTGATCTCCTCCAGGGCAGCTCCAAGTGCAGGGACCGCAGTCTCCAGTCACCGCCCGGGTGGGAGAAGCGGCGGTGCTGCCCTGTCACCTCAGCCCACCCGCGGATGCTCGGAACATGGCGATCAGCTGGTACCGGGACGGCCGATCGGTGCTGGTGCACGAGTACAGGGACTCTCAGGACCGCACGGAGCAGCAGAGTCTTGAGTACCAGGGGAGGACGCAGCTCCTGAGGGAGAGCATCACCCAAGGCAAGGTGGCCCTGAGGATCCATCCCGTCATCCCTGGAGATGAAGGAGACTACAGCTGCGTCTTTGTAACACCCACAGAGCTCGGCCACGCACAGTTTGAGCTGCGTGTCTCAGGTAGGCATCCGATCAGGACTCAACTGGATGTGTGGAAGGTGTGGTTGAGTCAGTGCAAACACCATAATGAAATGCCAGGGTTTTGAGTTCAAATTCATCTAATAGGTTTTTACGGAGAGATTTATTTTTTAATATAAAAATATTCCTATCAGTTTTCTTTGCCAATATAATTGCTCAAGGGCAGGTTTGCTGTTATACCGAGAGTCTCAGAGCTCATCTCGGTCTGGGATTTCCTTCCCACCTGCTGGGCCCAGCAGGAGGTGCACAGGGACAGGAAGGACTTGGACAGCCTACATTCAAGATCCAGGTTTCTGCACCCCATTTCCCTCCATCCTGGATGTGCTTTTGCCTATCACGTGTGTTCCCACCCATTCTTCCTCTGTCACCCTGTGGACGCTAATTCCTGCAGAAGCCTGCAGTGAGACCTCCCCTCCGCCCCCGACATTGACAGCAGGTAAAAGCATCCCTGAGCAGATGGAAGGGTAAGGAAGAGCCGTAGTTCAGGCATGAACTTAGGTGGAATCAGGGCACTTTCCAGATGTCTCAGGGCCATCAGCTGAGCTCAGGGATGGGGTCCTCCTTGTCTTGCTTTAGAGGGCCTCAGCACACACCAAGCAAACCATGACTAGCTGCACAACCTGACCCTGGAGCTGCAGGCAGAGCTTGCTGTCCAGGTTCCCCACCTGCGTGTCTCCTCTGCCTCCCATTTCAACAGTCACTGAAAGCCGAAGCCTGCTGGTAGCATAGGCTTGCATCGTACCAACTCCAGCCAGACCACTGTGGCTGTTGTCTCAGTTACCTAATAAAGCAGCTGGTCATACAATTCTTATACATTTTAACAGTCTCCAGGATAGAGACTTGCTGGCAAGAGAAAACCCTAAAGTTCAAGTTCTTCCAGGTAGAACCTCCATGACTGGCTCCACAGGATCTCTGTGGACCAGGGCAGAGCTCAGCCCCTGCCTGGATTAGAAAGCCTCACCTTCCAGGAGGTGCCCTGGAGCCTGTCCTGCTGGTGCCCTCTGCAGGCAAAGCAGCAGCGTCTGCCAGGTGCCCTGGGGAAAGGAGCTGCCAGGCCAGGGGAGGCTGACTGTACTCCTCTCTCAAAAGCCTCTTGCCTTCTGGTGAGATTTTCTCCCCTCTGTGGGGACCTCTGTGTGACCCCGACACAACCCTTCCCAGGGGCTCTGCAACCATTCTCTAGGATTTGTGCAACTGTGTCTTGTAAACCTTTACTTATATAAAGAAGAAAACCTCACAGGTGGCTGTGAGCCTGAGCCTGGCTCCTCCCCTGTACCTCCTGGTGCACTCCTTCAGTCCTCTGCAGCAGCCTGACCTGTCCACCCCAGGCTGCTCTCTGGCACAGACGGACTCCACACTGGAGGAATCAGCCTCCCCTGGGCCCAACCTTATCCCACATACCCAGCAGCGCTGTCCTGCCTGCCCTGGCCTTGCTCTAACCCCAGCAATGAGTCCCTGCTCTGCTCTCATGGGTCCAAGAGGAGAGGTTTTCAGAAGCACCTTGCTGAGTTCCAGACAGGAGTAAAGAAGAGGTGATGAGGGTTCAACCTAGGCACATCAAGAATGAGATAAATGTTAACTAAGAGGAACCCAGTGTCAAGCTTTCAGTTGCCACAACTGACATCCAGCTGAAATGGCACACATCAGTCCCTCCCACCTCTCGTAAAGCTGGAGCCCGCTCACGTGCCAGCGCTGAGCTGGTTCTCTCATGCTCCATGAGCAGCGAGACACAGACAGACCTCGGTTTGCAGGCAGCCATCGCTCCTAAACCTGCTCACCATCCAGAGCGCTTGTGTGTCAAGCAAACTTCTGCTTAAGCAATAATGGAAACCCAGGTGAATTGTTCCACAACCCAAAAATAGTCCTATAAAGTTGACTCAGATACTGCAGTATAATTCAAAGATATGAATAAAAACACATTATCCTGCTCTGGAAAACCTGCAGGGCTATTGTCAGAGAAGAGAGAGGAGGGCTGTCCTGTAGGATGCCTTTCTCTGTCGTTAGTGGAGCCACCCTATGGGTTGGAATCTTTCTTCTTATGCAAGTTTAACAAAAGCCCCCCCCCCCCCCCCCCCCCCCCCCCCCCCCCCCCCCCCCCCCCCCCCCCGTGTGCTAGCACTTGCTGTGCCTGCACTGAGCACTTTGTGGATGTGTGACGCTGAGCCCGTCCTGGGCAGATTCCTTGCGCACGCTGCTGCAGGGCCTTCCTTGGGGGCTTCCTACAGAAGTCTGCACTGCTTTTCACATTTTGCACGTCCCTACTTTCGAGTGAAGTGAGTGGTTCCTCCTGCAGGGTTTCCTCCTCCTCCTCCTCTGCAGAGGACATGTCCTGTGTACTCTATTTCTGTGGGAGACAGTCACCTGTAATTCCAGGGAGAGAGAGAGACAGAGATGGGGTGGGGGGTCCCCACCCCGTCGGCTCAGTGGAGATCATGTGATGTTTGCCTCATGTACTCCCCTTATTGCCAGACATTGCATGATTATTACCTTAGAGTGCGTTAGCAATGTCCGGTCTTCCTGAACGTTCACAATTACAGTTTCTTGCCAACCTGAGCAACCTTTGCGGAGGTGACAGTGTGCAGCTTGACGACTGCTGGGGTGCTGTCGTCTTGACTCGTGAAGTTCTGCTTTGCTTCCAATTTTTTTTTACTATATTTTATTCTCTTTAAAAATAATAATAAGGAATGTAAACAAAGGAGAAAAACCAAAACCAAAACAATCTTTCTTTCTTCAAAACAATAGACATCTGCCACGCTAACTTTATTGTACTGTGAATTTGTTCCCTAGGACTCAAGGACTGTATTTGCAGGAGACAATTTTTTCAGTGTCCTTGAAATTCAAAATTGAAATGCTAAGCAACAACAAATGTGATCTGTGGAATCTTTCTTCCACAGTAACATCGGTTCTGTTTTTAGATTCTTTAGGAATTCAAGCTATTTTTAAATTTTTAAAAATTAAAATGGAAACACATTTTATTTTCCGTTCTCTCTTCCGACTCACGAGACAACGGTGTCCTGTGCCCTTCCAGCCTTCCTCCTCCAGGCACGCTCATCTCCGTGCACCTGACTCCCCGGGCTTCCCGGGAGAGCTGAGCCCCGTGAGCCCCCTCTCAGGAGCTAAGCTCTCTCCCCTGCGCCTCTGCCTTCCCTCATTTCTTTAGTCCTCCCGGTCCTGGAGGAGCAAAGGGAGGCCCAGGTCAGGAATCTGTTCCCCTGGAGATTTTACCTCTGCAGGGACCCAGAGTTCTGTTGCTGTCCCTCTCCTCACTGTTTCCCCTTCAAAGAACTCAGCTTTGGGCTGGAGAGATGGCTCAGTGGTCTAAAGCATCTACTTGGAGCTAGCTTGGCAAAGCATCAGGGACTGCGGTTCGATCCCCCAGCACCACATGCCAGCCAGCCCTGCCCCCTGGTGGGCTGAGCTGGCCACACACACACACCTCTCTCTCTCTCTCTCTCTCTCTCTCTCTCTCTCTCTCTCTCTCTCAAATAATAAAAAAAAATAAAATGATATTCATATAAAAAGAACTCAGCTTTGCAGCTTCACAGCTTGCTCCTGGCATCTTTCTAACTCATTTTTTAAAAAGGGTAGAACTTCAGAGAAAGGATCATTAGTAAGCACCAGCTGAAGGCCCGTCTCTCGTGCTTGTAAACTCAAAGGGAGCGTTCTTTTCCCTCCCCTGTCCCCTCCAGCCTCAGGTGCGCCTCCCCTCATTCACATCCGGCCCGTGCACACGCGGAGCATTACCCTGACCTGCGCGTCCTCGGGGTGGTACCCGGACCCTGAGCTCCAGTGGAGGGACCCACGAGGACGGCGTCTGTCACCTGACTCGGATGAGAGGAAATCTGTACTAGAAGACGGCCTGGTCCATGTGGAGAGCTCTGTGACGGTGGAGGAGAGCTCAAGGGCGGAGGTGTCCTGCTCCATCAGGAACCCGGTGCTCGGAGAGGAGAAGGAGGCGCGGCTCTTGGTGGCTGGTGAGTGCCCTCAGGGCCTCACTCTGGGGTTGGGGGTGGGGGGTCTGGGGGGGCGCGATGGCTCCGAAAGACAGACTGGAAGAGCGGCCCGGTGCACGTGCCAAGCTCTCCTTTGGAAGCTAGGTAAACATACCTGTTTTTCTAGTTTTTATTTTTTAACAGTAAGGCCTTACAATGCTTCCTAATAAATGCTGTCCTGGATAACAGAAACACAGAGTACGGCAGAGCATTTTGAGGAATGCGTTAAAGCTCATTCCAAGCTTGTCAAAACACCTTTACCAGGGAAGACCCCTGCACAACCCTGTGGACTCCATTTTTCCTGCTGTCACACCCAGTTGCAGTCCTGGCCCTGCCCCCTGCTGCCCTGTGACCCTGGACAAGCTCTGGCCTCCATCTGGGTGTCCCCTGCTAAGCAGCAATGACCCTGCTGTCCCTGTCCTCAGGCAGCCCTGAGCAGTGACTCCCTGGGGCATCCGAGGGCAGAGAGGAGCTGCCCACCGCAGGCCGCGCTGTGCCCCTCCCCAGCGGCTGCCCCAGGAGGCCAGCGTGGCTCTCAGGCTCCCATTCTGGGTCCTTTCCTCAGCCAGAGAGCAGCTGCGGGCCTGTGAGCCTGCTCCTGCCCTGAGCATCTGTCCCTCCCAGCCTGGCTCCGCCCCTTCCTTGCCTCTGCTCCCCTCTCCTGCTCCTCCCCACAGCCCGGAGGCCCATGGAGCTGCCTGCTGGGCCCCTCTGTGTCCTCACAGGAGCAGGTTGCCCTGCCCTGACCCCTGAGCCCTTTCCTGGGGCTGCACCCAGCTGGGCGCACTAACGGCCTCTCTGTGTGCCCTGTTTGTTCTGAGCTGTAGCTTTCTGTATCCCCGGGTGGAATATAAAGTATTGCAGGTATTGTGTTCTAATTCGTTGATATCTGCACTAGCTGGTAAAGTAATTAATGCCAAGTGTCCTTTATCTGGAGGAATTAGAAAAATGCTTTTGTGATTTAATTTGGTAACTCACATTAAACGTAGGCAGAGCTTTTGCGGTTGGAGTGGTTAAGAGAGAATTATATATCAGAGAAGTGAACGTCTAATAGAACCTTAGGAAAACAAAATTTAAGTTGTTACAATGGCCCTCGTGTTATAGTTAGACTTTCATACCCATAGTGGATGGCAGAATATTTGAGAGAATGGAGAGTTGGACCTAAGAAATGCAGTTATCTTCTGAGCCTGCATAGTCTCATAGGCTAAGCCCAGGTCCTTCTTTAGCTTTA
>NW_004525005.1:22543-25885 GCF_000260255.1 Octodon degus
GGGAGGACTGGAGCCCAGCAGCCAAGTGGGCGGGCCCAGCGGGGTCTCAGCGCTGCTCCCTGTTTTCCAGAGTCCCTGTTCCCGCGGGTCAGCGCCTGGACGGTGGCGCTGGCTGTGCTGCTGGTGCTGCTGGCCGTCGCCTTGGTGACCACTGGTGTTTTCCTTCTGAGATCCAGGACAGACCGAGGTAAGGGGACAGTGCGGGCTGTCGTAGGCCTGGAGCCATCATGGAAACAGTTACGTATAAGCCAAGAGTGAACTTAGAAAATCTTGTACATTGAAAATTCAAAAGAGGAACACCTAGGAGGAAGAATCCTTTCATTTGACATTGTTTGGTCTTGTGCTGCGCCTAAACCCGGTCCCTCTCCTCTTGGTTGTTTATGGACTAAACCTGCTTCCCTTTTGTGCCCAGGTGAGCTCACCCTGGAGGTTCCAAGAGCCCCATACCCAGAGCCACATGTCCCTCATGGTCACACTGCGTGGAGCTCTGTGCCCTGGTAGTATGGGCGTAGGGTTCCTTCCCCCTGCTACCAGAGGCCAGCTCAGTGTCTGATTCAGTGTCCAGCTCAGGGCTGGCTGATATGCCATTATCAGTTAAATTGCAATGTGCAGATTTTTTAATCTAGCAGTTAATTAGTTATTTAGTGAGAAGAAATATTTATTATATGAATTAGATAATCCAGGAAATATGCTAAATTATTATTTAGGTAAGAGACTTATAAAGTTAGTTCTTCTCAGGTCATTTTCTTTCATTTGTTGACAAAACACATAAAGAGATTATTTAGGAGGGTAGAGTGACAAGGACTTAGAAACCCACTGGTTCCTGACTCTGCTGCCAGCCCCTGGCATCCTGGGGTTGAACAAGCACTGGCTTCAGATTCCCAGGGGGCCTGGCCCTGCCGAGCTGAGTGCAGCTCTGATATCCCTTAAGGTGGAGATCAGAGAGCTGCCTGACTGTGTCAGGCATGCTGGGAGATGGAGTTACGTGTTCACCTGTAGAGTGTGTAGAAGGCTGCTGGCCTGACTTGGACAGCCAAGGCACACCCTTCTCTGGCCCTCGGTCGAGGAAGCAGCTCCCTCTCGGCTCTGACTCCTAACCTTATCAGTTACTCCAGATTTTGTCACCCTTTGCTAGGCCGCCCCTGTACACTTGGTAAAGAAGTGTGAATCCTCAGACTTATTTTAGAAAAGCCCTTTGAATGTCCTGAGGAGAATGTATTGATTAGCATTTACTGCTCTCCGACGTACTCAGATATGGGACTGGTCACCGCCTAAAAGGAAACAAAAAAGCAAGAGATCATATTTTATATCCCAGATCTCCAAAGAGCACAATCATGTACACAATAGCTTTCACTTAGGGTTCTGATTGCTTTGCTGAGACAACAGCCGCCACCTCTGTGTCCCTCAGTGCTGAGCTGTCCCGTCTGGCGCTAAAGGTCCCTTTTGTCAAATGGCAATAAATTCTGGGATGAGAGCAGTTTATTACAGGTAGGGAGAGGAAAATGCTGGGCAACACACTGTGCTAGAGCAACAGCATAGTAAATGACACTTGAGAGACATTGTGGAACCCTCAAAATCAAATAACAGTCCACATCTCATATACTTTGATAGTTCTAAGGTAAATGAAATCTATATATAATTGGATGCCTCCTTTTGGTTGGAATCATTGTTTGGAGATAGCTAAAGTAGCCTCCTATTAATTTCTACAAAATAGTTGTACTTATAGCATGAACGATTGTTAGTTGTAGATAGAAAAGCAAACTACAATCTACAAACCAAATGAGGACTGGCAGTCCAGGTTTTCATTTTCCAGTGGACAAAGACTGGTGCCTTTTCCTTCATGAAAAAATTGACTGCTTGTTCCATGATTTGTGAGGAACCAAACGAGAAACATAACTGACATCTCAAGACAGATGTGCATTTTCTGCTGCTGACAAGGCCAGAACAAGTACTTAAAACTGGGCAGTGGAGTGGAATAATCACAGCGCTTCTGTGAGCAGAGCTAAGATCCACAGTGACAGAGCCGAGGCAGTGGGAACAGAGCTGAGCTTGACACAGGGAGAAAACTGATCTCAGGTAGGTGACCTCCAAATGACACAGAGAACCTCCAAATGTCACAGGGAAAAGTGATCTCCTGGCCTGACCTGGATGAGTTTGTGTTCTCTGAAACCAAAGAATGAATTTTAGGAACAAATGGAGGTTATGAGCAGAATATATTTATTGGGGGAAAGAAAGCTCCTGTCCAAGAGAGGGACAAGAAGGGTCCCAAGTGGGTTGTCCCCCAGAAGCTGTCTCTTTCTGGGACTTTTGTAGTGCAAAACCATGTGTGTCTAAGGTGGAGAAAACGGGAACTCGCTTAGGTGGATGTGGAGTGGGGCAAAACTATAGTCAACCAGTGAGATTATGCGCACCATTGCTTAGGTGAAATTGGTTATGCCCAGGACCAAATGGGGAAGGGAGTCACATAGCAAGCGGGCATGAATATGGAACAGGGTCTCTTTCTGTTGGGAGTTGGGCTACTGACTCACTTGGGCTCTTTCAAGGTGATTGATACCTATTTAGAATGTTAATCCCAGGTGCTAATCTTTAGGGAGGTCAGCATTTGTTTGGTCTTTAGGTCTGGCTCACAGCAGGAGCATCCGTCCCTCCCATAGTTGTAAGGTATCTTGTCTTCTGTGTTATTTCCTTCCAGGGCCTCCCCTGTCTAACTGTCTATAGTATTTCTGCTAATTTGGCTGCCTACAACAAGCTCAGGGCTGGGAAGGGGCTTGAAGGACAAGGAGGAAGCCAGTATGACCAAGGCGGGAGCTGCCTACAGAGGGGAGTTTCCCTCAGAGAAGACGTCCATGGGCCAGGGACTGAGGAAGAAAGCCAGGCAGATGCTGGAAAATGCAGCACCTTAGGGCCGTGAAGGCAGCCTTGACCCACTTTAGACAGCACTGCTGGGCCGCAGAGTCTCGGTGTCTGTGGTGGTCTCTTTAAGGAAGGGCTTTGCTTCCTGGGTGGAAAGCAGATTCCCTAGTGAGTGGTAAGCTTTTCGGAGAGAGTTAAGGAGAACTCCACTCAGAGTAGAACGTTCAATAAATTAAATAAATCAGTGTAAAACTCCATCCATGTGTAATTATACAGGGCTTTGTTATTGGCCTCTACAGTTACAAAGTGAATTATTTGATCATTATATGTAGGTACAGGAAACTAATGAAATGGTTTCTTCTTCTGATTTTTAAAAGTATATGAACACATTTCTCTTCTAAGACACAATATCTGTAATGAAAAAGGAACCAGAGCCCCTCCCCAGCAGCCAGGCCCTCTCTGTCCCGCACCCCTCGGACCCCCCCCCCC
>NW_004525005.1:25985-37940 GCF_000260255.1 Octodon degus
CGGGCTGTGCTGCAGGCCCTAGAGGTCGCCCTGGGAGAGCAGAGCCTGCGCCTGCTCGGCAGCAGCGCCCTGGACTCAGGCAGCGCCTGTGGGAGCTGGGCTCGGTCAGGGCTGGCTGCGCAGGGGGAAGGGGCTGCCGTGATCCTGGGAGTGCGGGGAGGAAATGAACCAAAATGCTGGAGTAGTAATTTGGCAGTGACAGCTGGTCGTGGTAGTCGCAAGCTTCTAGTAATCCGCCTTGTTGCTGGTGAGATTGTACATGGGTTCAGTGGAAGCCCATGTGGAAATTGAGCACAAGTGGCTCTTCCCATCCTTCTGCCTCAAACTGGAGAAATGAGCAGATGCCCCAAAATATTTTACAAATCAGGAAAACAAATGCTAGCAACAACTCACTTGAACTTCCAAAACTTAGTATTTGTTCTGCTTTTTTTTCCAGAAATAATTGCTAAAGAACATGGTAAGTTGTGTTTTCTTTCATTTGCTAAATTAAAATCTGAGTCTGTATCACAATTTTTTTCTTTCTGTGTCATTGTTTGCAGAACAAAGAAAACTTTTTAAAAGATACTTTTGTACTATACTACTGCAAACTCCAGAAAGCGGAACAAATATTTCCTAATATTTTACAAATCATATTGAGAAAATGCTTGGAACAATGTTCTTAGAATTTCTAATATCAATATTCCCTTACCTTTTCTATTCAGAGAGAATTACTGAGGAACTAGGTAAGTTCCACTTTGTTTTACGTGTGTCATCAAAATATTTATATTTCTGTGTGAAAGCACAACAAGGAAAACTTTTTGTAAAGAAGGTCTGTGTCCTTCTGCTTCAAACTCCAGAAACCTCAAAGAATGTTCCCAAATATTTTATAAATCGTATCCAGAAAAATGTTACAAGCAGCTTTCTTAGGGTTTCAAAAATTAATGTCTGTTTTACATTTTCTATTTTATTTTTATTAAAGGGAAGACTGCTGAAATACTTGGTAAGTTCTATTTGTTTTCCTGTGCTAAACTGAAAATTCAGTCTGCATGTGACCAAAGTACTTATCTCTCTGTGCAATTCTTTGCAGAACAAAGAAAGCATTTCGTACAGCAGCGTAAGTACAGCCCTGACCCCAGCACCCACGCCCGCACCCTGCCCGCAGCAGCCCCCTGCCCACTCCCTCCTGACCCTTCTGTCTCCATCTGCTGCAGGTCTGAGGGAAGCTCGCCGATTCGCAAGTAAGTGCGCAGGGAACAGCTTAAGGTGAGGTCGTGTTGTCCACCTCAGCTCTGTGAGAGTCCAGCGTGGAAGCAAAGCTTGTGCCCACTGATCCCTAAGACGTGTGTGTCTAGGAAGCGGCATGAGCTGAACATGGCCTGAAGCCTGGAGGTGTCTCAATAAACCTCCTCAGGGCGACGCAGGGGCGCGTGCTCTGCTTCCATGTCACATGGACCTCGCAGGTCACCTTGGGAAGGACAGCCTCACCTTGGCCTCAGGGCCGGGGTGTCAGGTCCTGCCCGCGGGGCTGTGGGGTTCACTCCAGTGTCAGGCCCAGGGCAGGGTGGGAGCCAGGGGGACCCATCTCCACGTGGCCGAGCAGAGAGGGCAGCGGGCGCCCCGTCCTCCCCCAAGGACCGCGCCGCCCACCCGGGGTCCCCAAGCCCACCTCCCCAGGAGCCCCGGGTGTGGCCGGGCCACGGAGGACTCCAGACCGGGCTCAGCACCGCGCGGAGCGCAGGGCAGGAGCTCAGCCCAGAGCCAGCAGGGCTGCGCCAGGGGGAGCGGGAGGCTGCCCTCCCTGAGCAGGGCACCTCGCCCAGCACCCGGGACCGGGCAGGACTCGGGGTACGGAAAGGGTCCCCCCTCCTCCTCCCGCTCCTGCGGCCTCGGGCCCCCAGGTGGGCCAGGCTCTCTCTCCCCGTGCACATGGCGGCTCTTCTCCTGCAGAGAAAGTGGTCAGCAGTAAGCGGTGCTGGGTGGATTGCTCCCCTGGACGTTACGGTCCTTCTCACTCTCCTGCAGGAAGCCCTAATAAACAGCTGGGCATCTTTGTTCCCTCCAGTGTTCACCTCCCCACTCTCCTCCTTTATGGCCTAAGGGAGGCCCAGCCCTAAGCACAGCCCCGCTGACCTCAGCGGCCCTCCCCTGGGCCTTGCCCCTCCATAGCCCCTCTCCCATTCCTCCCCCCCTGCCCTGCCGGGCTCCTCCCCTTGAGCACACTCACCTCCTGCTCTGTGCTGCTGTCCCCGTGACAGGGACCCTCTGTTTATTTTTCCTTTCTGCGTGTGGACGCAGAGCTCCTGCGGGAGAACCCAGGAAGCCCCGTGAGCATCAGGCCTCCGGTAGCACCTTTCCCAGGTGTTGGCTCCCTGTCCCCATTCTACCCAACCCTGTCTTGGGAACCTCTGAGATGTCAGCACACATTAGGTCTAGAGTTTCAGTTATGTGGAGAAGTTTCACTGAAAAGAGAGATCCCAGCCCTGCAGGGGGGACGGCCATGGCTGTGGGCTGCGGAAGGGACTTCTGGAGCCTGAGGGGCGCCCCTCAGCCCTCTTCTGCCAGCGCTCACAGAGTTGGGAGCTGTGTGCTTAGAGCCTCAGGTAATGGTCTCTTCCTTTTGCAGAAAACGTAGTCCTGGATCCTGGCACTGCTCACCCTCAGCTCGCGGTGTCAGACGCTGGAAAACGCGTGGACTGTTTGGTGGAAGAGCAGGCTGTACCTGAAAGCCCTTGCAGATTTACCTCTCTCCAAGCTGTGCTGGGTCGGAACAGCTTCTCCAGGGGAAACCATTACTGGGAGGTGGACGTAGGAGGGAATGCAAGGTGGACGATAGGAGTGTGCGTGGATTCTGCCAGCAGCGACATACTTATGGATGATATTCATCCTGGGAATGGTTTCTGGAGTCTTAACAGGACTGATGACAATTACCGAGCTCTATGTCTACCCCGTTATAATTTTAAGGTTGTAGCTCCTCCCTCAGTAGTGGGGATTTTTTTGCAATATGAGCAAGGAATTATCTCTTTCTACGATGTTGAGAAATTTAGTATACTTCATACTTTCATAGGCAAATTCACTCAGCCCCTGAGGCCGTGCTGTGTGACTGAGTATGTCTCTCAGGGAAATTACCATGGCCTTGTCATCTTGTAGTGGGATTTTTTTTTTTTCAATATGAACAAGTATTTATCTCTATGATGTCAAGCAATTTAGTATACTTTTGTAGGCAAATTCTCCCAGCCCCTGAGACCCTGTTGTATGACTGAGTATGTCTCTCAAGGAAATTACCATGGCCTTGTCATCCCCCCAGTGTCACTACCTGATGGATAGGCCCACCTGAGAGCACACCTGAGGGGCCTTCTGCAGGGCTTGCCACGCAGCAGGAGAGCGCAGTGTCCCAGCCACGCTGCTGCAGGGCAGGGCTGGGGCATCTGCCTCCAGGGCCAGGGGCCTTTGCAGCTGTGTGGAAAATGAAGTACATGCCCTGCTATGTGCCAGTGACTGTTGCTCATCCCAGCAGCCCAGCACCTCTCAATACACTTCCCTGTATCCCTGTCAGCTTTGAGAAATGCAACTTCTTCCTATTCTCCCCTGGGAGAATCCTGAGCCTGGGATTCTGTGAAGACTTGGCTGCTGCCCTGCACAGATCTCTGCCGTGCACTCTTCCCCATGCTTCAGGTCAGAGTGACAGCTCCTGTACGTTATACCTGTAACTGTGGCATCCTGACTGGTGAAGCGAGATGCTGCTAACTTGTATGACCACATCTGTGCTAAAATCAGTGCACTGAGATCCTAACTATATGGGTTAGCAAGGCCAGGAAGAGAGCTCAGTGGAATAAGTGCTTGCCCGGCACATGCAAGGTCCTGAGTTCGATCCCTGGTACCACCAAAAATATATATGTGTGTGTGTGTGTGTGTGTGTATTATCAACAAAGTGATAAAATTGTAATCAATAAGACATTGGAGAAATGCTATATATAGGCCCCCAAAACATTTTACATTTTGTTATCCTGTTTAAGTTTTAAAATATTTAATTTACAGTGATATATATGGACTGTATAAAAGACTTTGCTGATAGGATACATACACATTGTGAAGTATTTACCTCAGTCATGTGAAGAGGGCTGTTACCTCCCACAGTGAACAGTGAATCTCCAGAACACGTCTGTCTTCAAATTCAAAGTTGTACCTTTTTAACAATGGTGTATGATGTTTAGATTTCTCATGGATGTGGGTTTCCTTAATAAATATCAAGCACCGGATTTCTCTGTTCAGGGACTTCCCCTCTCCTCTCCTCTGCACTAAACGCTACACAAACTGGGAACAGTGCCCAGCACTGAGCCACGGCCGCCAGCGTCCATCCCGCTCGGCAGTGAGGGCCTGTGGGCCACTGTGGTCCAGCCTGGAAAGTGAAAGGAAAACGCTGTGAGGAAAGAGGAAACGGAGCTCGCACACTGGGGCGGGGGCGGCGGGGGGGGGGGCTGGAAGCTGTGAGCAAGGCCCGAGAACGCTGCTGCCGGGTCCTTGTGAGGTCCATGCAGTCACCCCACGCCCAGCACCCCACTGCTGCTTTTGTGCTGCAGAGAAATGGAACACAAATACAGAAGCTTTCACAATAATTTTTTTATTATTTTTGTAAACCCAGGAAAATGTATTCAATGTTAATTAAGTAGAATTTATGAAAAAGCTTTAGAACATTTATACATTTAAGTATAAAGTAAAACAGGGGCTGGGGAGATGGCTCAGTGGAATAAGTGCTTCCCTGGCAAGCACAAGGACCTGAGTTCAATTCCCAGTCCTGCCATTCAGTAATGTAATTATCCAAGAAATTATGTTGGGATAATATGCTGAATGGCAAAGGGTACATCCTATTTGTTTCTGCATGTCTACACTGCCC
The DNA here is from genome assembly GCF_000260255.1 of Octodon degus. Lineage (NCBI taxonomy): Eukaryota > Metazoa > Chordata > Mammalia > Rodentia > Octodontidae > Octodon > Octodon degus. The sequence goes on from NW_004525005.1 coordinate 30,856, forward strand.
GAGATGATTCAGATTTGTGTGGATATTGGCTCCTCGTGAGTACAGGGAGCTGCCTTGGCAGCAACTATTACTCAGGTTATTCATCCACTGTCAAAAAAGGGGGGGGGGGGAAGTAAGGTCATTTGTTTCCATTGTGGGGACAAGGGACATTTAACTCAAAACTGTTCTGCTGCATCAAAGATAACATAGCCTTTATCTGTCTCTTCAATAAAACCTTCCTGTGGGGGACTCAGGTCAGTAATTTCTGACATTGCCAGTTAAACAGAAGACCCAATGCTATTATGGGCTACTGGACTCTTTTAGAATATTTTGCTGAGTTTACACACCTATAATATTCAATAACCAAAACTAGAAAAAATGGGGTATGCCTATGAATGTCCATTTTGGATCTGTGTATTCAAGGTGCTTAGGATAGATACATAGTTACATTCTCTTAATGAATAGAATGATTTGTTCTAATGGTGTTTGTAAGTAGGATCACAAGTCTGCATCTTGTACAGCAATTAACCACTAAGAAGAATATATGTAGTGTGTTGGTTGTTGAAGCTGTACTACCGATTTGGTTTGAAACTGTCTCATTGCTGTTTATCAATACAATTTTGAAAAAAATAATAAAAAAATAATAAAACCTTCCAGTTCATGTACTAGATGTAGACGAGGGTACCATTGGGCAAGTGGCTGTAGATCTAAAGCTGATGTGGAAGGCCAATCCATTCAGGGAAACAATGGGTGCCCTTCCCCTCCTCCCTCCTCTGCCAGAAGCATCTTTGATCTTTGATGAGCAAAAACCGACAGTGGAGGCTTGGACCTCAGTTCCTCCTCCAGATTCCTATTGACTCCTGACATGTGGCCTTAAATTATTCCTACTGGAGTCTGTGGACCTGTGCCTCGGGGTACAGGAGGACTCTTGTTAGGCTGTAGCAGTCTCATTTCAGAAGGTATCCAGGTTTTGCCTGGTGTAATTGATGCTGGTTATAGTAGAGACATTACAGTTACTATTCAATCCACCAAAATCATTGCTAAAGTCAGGTACTCCTGTTGCTCAGTTAGTCATTTTCCCTTGGAAAATTTATAAATAAGGAAAAGCAATTCAAGGGCTTTAGGTGTCCATACTCACTGTACTCAGCAGATTAAATAAAATCACCCAGAGATGGAGTTGACTATTGAAGGAAAAGCATTTAAAGGACTACTAGACATGGGTGTAGATGTTTTATTGCTCAGCACCACTGGCCTGAGGCATGGCCTCTGGATGTGGCCACTAAAGATTTACTTGGGGTGATCAAGTTTTCTTACTCTAGTAGTTCTACATTGCTAATTCGGAGGGACGCAGAAGGCCATTCTAGGTATTTTTCTCCTCATGTACTCCCCCACATACAAGTCAATCTATGGAGTTGTGACATTTTACAGGATATGGGAGCATGTTCGGTCAGTCCTAATTCCCTAGTGGCTCATCAGATGTTACAACAAAGTTTCCTTTGCAATCAAGGGCTTGGTAAAAATTCTCGATGGAGAAAAGAACCTCTTGCGGTTCTTCCTAACAGGGACTATTTTGGCATAGGCCATTTTCAGGCAGGGCCTTGATCTCTTCCCCAACCCCATGGATGGCATCCAAGATAACTTGGATGTCTGATGACCCTGTTTGGGTTGATCGGTGGTTTTTCACTCAGGAGAAGATGATAGCAACTCAGACACTGGTTAATGAACAGCTGATGATGGGGCACCTAGAACGTTCCATTAGCCCTTGGAATACCCCAATTTTTGTTAAAAAAAAAAAAAGATTAGAAAAGATTGCTACAGGACTTGTGGACAGTCAATCACACCATGCAACCGCAACCTGTGGGAGCAAGGCAACAGGGATTGCCCAGTCCTGTAGCTGTGCCTTTACACTTTTCCCTTACGGTGATTGATTTAAAAGACTGTTTCTCTTTTATCCCTCTCCACTCTGAAGATAAAGAAGTTTTGCTTTTAGTTTACCCTGTATTAATAAGCAGGCCCCTAGGTGCCATTTTCAATGATGTGGTCTATCATAAGGCATGACAAATACTCTAACCCTGTGCTAAGAGTTTGTGGCTACAGCTGTGTGGTCAGTGATAGGTTTTGACGGTGTTGCAACAGAGAAACAAGCAGAAGGAAAAAGGGAAAGGGGATTTATTATCTTGGAGGACACGGAGAGAGTTTGGGAAGAGAAGGAATTCTCTGGATCGGAACTGGGGAGGCCCAGGCTTTCGTGGTCTTTTGTCGGCTGGGGTTGGCGGGTGGGGCTTGAGGGGGATGTCTAGATAAACCTGAGGAGCTGACTGGGGCCTTCCCTGAGGTGGGGGGAAAGGTGAAAGGAAACTGCATTCTGGGCTGAGTTAGAGAAGAAGGGGGACGGTGGTCTCTGGGAAGATGAGCTGTTATTTTAAGGGCTTCAGCCATATTGGATGGCCACCATAATTCAGCAATTCATACTAGGGCCAGAACCTACCAGTAAGTATGGCAGGCCTACCTACCTGCATACATTATCTATTACATAGATGATGTTCTCTTGGCACATGAATCCCCATTCATTTTACATCACATGTTTATACAATTAGATGATGCCCTCCACAATGCAGGTTTAGAGATAGTCACTGAAAAGGTGCAAACTATGGCACCCTTTTCATATTTGGGGCATCTTATTCAACAGAGGCAAATTGTGCCCCAAACTGTTCAGGTCCAGGTCACACATCTTGCAATGCTAAGTGATTTTCAGACTGTACTTGTTAACATTAATTGGCTCCACCCAGCTCTTAAGCTAACTACTCATGAGTTAAGTCTTCTCTTTTAGGGGAAACTCAGCCCCTACTTCTAAAACAACACTTAAGCCAGAGGCTAAGACTGCCTTAGGTAAAGTAAAACAGGCTCTTTCTAATGTTAAGCTCTCTAGAGTTGACCCATCTTTGCCAATGCTCTTAATTATTTGCCCAACTCAGTATATGCCCACTGGGGTTCTTTGGCAGTCTCAGGGCCCCTTACGGTGGCTACACATGCCACACATGCCACATAAAGCTATTAGTCCCTCATATGCTATTCAACAAGCTTCTGTGTTTCGTGCCACTTTTCATCAAAACGCTCCTGCCTTATGCCAACTATCTTATTTGACTCAAGCACAGGCCCGGAGGATTGTTAAATGATGTTCTTCATGTATAAAACACTTACCCCCACCTTCTACTGGAGTCAGTCCTTGGGGGTTACGCCCCAATCGCCTGTGGCAGATGGATGTTACACACATTCCTGAATTTGGTTCTTTGCGTTGGGTCCATGTTTCGGTGGACACTTCCTCAGGATTCATAGTTACTTCTGCCTGCACAGGTGAAGCAGCTAAATATGCCATTGCTCACTGTTTAGATGTCTTTAGTGCTCTTGGCTGCCCATGGACACTTAAGACTGACAAGGGCCCAGCATACACAAGTGCTGCCTTCCAAAATTTGTAAGACTTTTCATATTTTCCTTATCACAGGGATTCCTTATAACCCTCAAACTCAAGGAATTATTGAATGTGCATACCATTCAATTAAAATTCAAGTGCAAAAACAAACAAAGGGATCATTCCCTACAAAATTCACACCTCAAAATAGACTTCACTTGGCAGTATATACTCGTAACTTTTTGAATTCTACAGAAAATGGAAGTACAGCAGTAGAAAGACAGTTCCATCAAATAAGAGCAAAAAGGATAGGAAGAGATCTTTGGAGAGATCTCTATACTGGACAATGGTAGGGATCCTGTCAGCTGCTAACCTAGTGGAGAGGGCATGCTTGTGTTTTTCCAGAGAATGCTGAATGACCTAATTGGGTACCAGAGCACACTGTCAGGCTATACCATGAAGATAGATGTGGAGAAGTTCACAATGAGGAGGCCAGATCTTACCAGGGACGTACTGAAGGAACAGACAAAAATGGAAACCTAGGCCTAAATAGATGGTAAAATATGTAAAGATAAATGAGTTAAATTTTACCAGCCTTTTAATTTTTTTTTTTATTTTACTAGTCTTAAAACAAAAAAAGTACAAAATATGCACATTAGTTAGCAACAAAAGACTACCTTCCAAAATTTTCTGATAAAAGATTTCTGCTTATTGACAAATAACAAAATCTGACTAGTCTATTTATCATTATTTAAAAAAATTGCAAGAGAGTTACTATAGGGCCTACCTATAGTAACGAGATAGCTCGGCATTCTAAAGAGCCTGCTTAAGTAAGCTTAAGCAATATCAGGGGCCGCAGTTCCATCCCTGGCACCAGAGGCTGTACCAGCCCTGCCCCAGGACAGGCTGAGTGGGCCACAAAGAATTGAAAAGAGTTACTATAAGTTAATCTGGCCAGGAATATATAGTTGAGTACATAATTTCGTAAAGACGGCCGTGTGTGTGTACTGTGTATTTGTCTATATGTGTGTCATTTTGTGAACAGCTGTTCCCCCCCTTTTTTTTTCCTTTTTGATTATTTGTTCATACTACAATTTGGGGTATAGACTTAAAAGTATGTTTTTTCTTAAGTTACTAGCTGGTCTAAGTGATATCAAAATCAGTTTATACACAGTTTATCAAAAAGTTTAAACTAAGCAAATTTTTTTTAGAGTGGAAAGAAATCATTAGAGAGGAGTCCAACTGATGAATCCAAGGGGTGGCCAACCTTTTGTTCATGAGTGAGGAGCTCCCAATAACCTCAACAGTCTCTCAGGAGACACCCTCAATAAATTGGTCATTGGTTTAAAAGTCTTTCAGAAAAATTACAGTCGGGTTTTCTCTTCAAAAATGGGCTTGTATTCAGCTAAATGAAGCAGCAGAGGCTTGCACATGTATATGGTAACTCGTTAATCTCACGATATCTTACGTGTATCCATGATTCCAAGCGTACAGGTCTTTTAAAGTGTTAAACAAGGATTGTTTATTGTGATAAGACTTTGTTTAAAATTCCTAGACCCTCCCCAAAAGGGGGAGATGCATGTCCCATTTAAGGATAATTAGGTGAAAAATTCTTACTTATTAGATAGAGAAGATTGGTTAAAAGGGTTATAGTATGTCAAAATGACATAGGATCATCCTGCTACAATGTTGTATATGGTTTGATTTCTAAATTTCTGTGTAAAAAATGTGTAAATGTTGTTTTTAAAAAAATTCTATAGGGATTAAAATATTAGAATATTCATGGTTGTTGGAAAATACCAGTTTCATTTTATGTCTAAGATGTTTGATATTCAGACAGGGTAATAATATCATCAAGTTTCTCTTCTGGATGTTTAACAACTAAAGTTTGCGGACAAAAAATCAGAGGGAGAGATGGACTAAAAAGATAGCCAATATTTTGGTCCTAGCCCTTCAAGGTCAGTGAGGACCCAGGACATAAGAGAACCTCTGCTGTGACATCCCATAACTCAATGTCCCAAATTTTCTGATCAAGGAGATTATGGAGCCACAGAGGAAAGTGATCAACAATGTAAAGTGCACCTAAGGAGAGTCACCTAGAGAGAAAACATTCTCTCAGGCTTTCAGAGAGAGAAAATTGGCCAAGCAATGGCCGTGACTCATCCACATGGCTGACACTGACAAAGGATCTACAAGGTGATGTACATGGTTCCAAAGTAAATCCTGAGGAGATTTGGATGACCTTGTCAGATAGTAAAAGTTAAATTTGTAGTTATACAGGTTTTGCTTTAACTTGGTCTTAACCATCCATCAGAACAGTGTAACTATGAGGTATAAAAAGTAATGCCATATTAATATGCTAAGCTGTAAAAGGCTCAAGTCAACTTCTGGAAATTACCAACTGTGCTGATAACTTACCAGTATTATGAATTATTGGACTATATAGGCTTATATTTCTAAATTCAAGTAGCTACAATCTTTGGACTGGCATCAAATATGAAAAAGTCCTTTAAAGACTTCTCCAAATATAGCATGTCTAACTGCAAAGAAATACCCATCTCTGACAAAACAAAACAAAAAAAGGGGGATATATTGGGAGCCATGGAAGCTAGGAAATTAATCAAATGTGTGTAGGTGGGACTAGGCCTCTGGGCCTAAAGCAAACAAGCTACCTCAGTCCTGGGATAAACATCCTGTCTGGTTAAGGTCAGCTATTAGTTGACAACCTTCTGTCAAGTGTTACTAACTTTGTAAGGGTATAAACAAATGTTTTTGTTGTGGGGTTGCCTTCATCTTGCCTACCAAGCAGACCAAGGACCACATAGCCAAGCTTTTCTCTTCATGTCTATCTTTTTCTATCCCTGCCACTGTTTCACCCTGGGTAGGACTGATCCAACTAAGACCAACAGATCCCTACACTGGGTGTTTGCTGAATTAAAGTAACAAAAAGCTCCATTTTTTCTCCAAATTCTTTTTTTCCTCCAAATTCATATCTTTATTTGCCTTTCTGTGGGTTCCCACTTTGCCCAATCTTTCTATATTATGATCTGTGTCTGTCATTTAAAAGGAAGCATGCAATCTGTAATGGTCAGAGATTCCCCTGAATAAAATGTGGCATTCATCTGTGTCCTAATATCAGTCCCTTTGGATATGGAAAGGGAGAGTAGGGTTGTGGGGTGAAGAGGAGTGGGCTTCTGCCTCAGGAGAGAGATTAGATCCACAGAGAAACATTACTATCAGCTGCCCAGAAGGCAGAGTGGGAGGCTTAGCCTTGGGCCCGCTATGATGGTGGGGTGTGGGGAGCTGCCAGTTAAGCGTGGATTCTGTGAGGATATCCATGTTCGGCTTTGCAGAGCTCTGGATTGCAGCAGCTACAGTCACACAGACCTGACAAGAGTTCCCATGACAGGGTCTTGGCATAACTTCAGAACACCAGGATGCAAGAGACAGCTCAGCATTTCTTTTTGCTTTTAGAGAACAGCTCAGCTTCAGAATGGTTTGATAATTTAGGAACTGATTATTTGACCAGTATTCCTGTTTTCCCAATCTGTACTGAGGAAAGACTGTAAAAAAGAAGAGTATCCTTTTTCTTTAAAAGATCCTCCTTTGGAGCCAGGGAGATGGCTCAGTGGAATAAGTGCTTCCCTGGCAAGCACAAGGACCTGAGTTTAATTCCCTGTTCCGGCAAAATAAATAA
>NW_004525005.1:49379-49937 GCF_000260255.1 Octodon degus
TAGCACTGTCTTCTGACCTTTGTTGTAGATCTTTGCTGTAGTTATATCCTTCGCACGTACTGAAGTTCAGGTGCAGCTCTACAAAGTTTGGACTTTTCCAGCTGTGCCTGGGTTGGCTCTGGCTGCTGTGCTCAGCTCCTTCCTGCTGCTGCCCTTGAGGGTGAACCTGTTGTGCCCCTGTGGCAAGATGTTCTGCTCCTGGGCTATCTGGGTCGATCTATCCTCTACACTCTCTGCAGGGATTGTAGCTGCAGGGTTACACCCCAGGCATGTATGCCAGGCCTGAGCTGTGCCTGGGGGGGGCAAGGTGGAGTAAGGGGGGAGAGGAAGCTCTCCCTCACACTCACTGGGTCTGGGCTAGGACTTGGTCTTGGGGTTCCCGGAACGAGGTAGAAATTCCTACTCATTGGGTGGGGTGGGGGAGGTGCTGCGGAGTCGTGGGGGGCGTCCCAAGGGGGTGGGAGAGGGTCTGGCCCACGTTGCACCTGGGCTGGGACTGGTCCCGCTGGTGCAGGGTTGCAGGAAGCTCTCTTCACACTCACTGGACCTGGTCTAGGA
>NW_004525005.1:50037-66861 GCF_000260255.1 Octodon degus
GGGGTGGGGGAGGTGCTGCGGAGTGGTGGAGGGCGTCCCAAGGGGGTGGGAGAGGGTCTGGCCCATGCTGCGTCTGGGCTGGGAGTGGTCCTGCCAGTGCAGGGTAGCAGGAAGCTCTTCCACACACTCACCGGACTTGGGCTAGGACCTCTGCCCATATTTTTTTAATGTCATTTGTATTGACTTCTTCTTTCGCATTCAAGGAATCCATCAGTTTTTTTAATGTCCTCTATTTTTTTTTAAATTAATGTCTTCTTTATAAGCAGTTATAAATTCTTTTACTGCAGTGTTTTTTTCAGATTGGGTTTCCTCCCTATGTTTCTGTAGTTGATTCTTTATTTAGATACTATGAGTTCTGAGAATTCTTTTCTTATTTCAGAAAATTCCGCTCTGAGTTCCTCTATGACTTTCTGCTGTTGCTTATTTACTATGGACGCTATTAATTCATACATTTGAGCTGAGCTATTGTCCTCTGCACTTGTTCTGGGTGGGCATTGGGTTTCCTCCATATGTTTCTTCATTTGAATCTTTACAGCAGATGTTATTAATTCAGGGATTTCTTTTTTCATTTCCAATCTGAGTGCCTCTATACCTTTCTGCAGCTGTTTCTTTATTTCAGAAGATGTTGATTCATTGCTTTCAGCTGTGTGATCCCCACTTTGTTCTGTGTTAGTGTCCTCTGCACTTGTTATGGGTGAGCTTGTGGTCTGAGATTGCATTTCCTCTCGTTGTCATTTTGTGTAGCACTGTCTTCTGACCTTTGTTGTAGAGCTTTGGTGCAGTTATAACTTTAGCACCTTCTGAAGTTCAGGTGCAGATCTACAAAATTTAGATTTATGCAGTTCTGCCTGGCTTGGGTCTGGCTGCTGGGCTCAGCTCCTTCCTGCTGCTGCCCTTGGGGATGAACCTGTTATACCCCTCTGGCAAGAGGTTCTGCTCCTGGACCTAGCTGGGTGTTTCTGTCCCCTATACTCTCTGCAGGGATTGCAGCTGCAGGGTTACACCCCAGGCCTGTATGCCAGGCCTGAGCTGAGTCTGGAGGGGACAAGGTGGAGTAGGGGGAAGAGGCAGCTCTCCTACCCACTCACTGGGCCTGGTCTAGGGTTGGATCTGGGAATTCCCGGAATGTGACAGAAATTCCTACTCCGTAGGTGGGCTGGGGGCTACTACAGAGTGGTGGTGGGAGTCCCAAGGGGGTGAAAGAGGGTCTCACCCACGCTGCGCCTGGATTGGGACTGGTATGTCCCACTGGCGCAGGGTAGCCGGACTGTTCCATAGGAATAGACCCAATGCTACACAGAAGCAATAATCTAAAAAAGCCAATATTGGAAGCACATGCTCTAAACCAAGGCACGGAGGCCCCACCTTGAATACTCAGCGGGTGCCTGCCTAGTGCTAGATTCCCTCTGAGAAGTTCACCCAGGCTTGCTGCAGGCCTAAGCAGTCATACAGGGAGTTATTACAATGAAAGTTTGGTCAATTTACCATAAGGCTCAATCGCAAATTTAGAATTCAAAATTCATAACTACAAAACCAGTTAGCTCTGTCTTTGCTTAGAGAGGAAAGCATTTTACAAAGTCAAGAGTCCTTAAGTAGGAAACAGAAGAGAAAAATGTCTTGTGAGACAGCCAAAGGAGGCAGAGACAAAGACAGAAGCCAGGTCAGAAATCACTGGGGCAGACACGAGGGAAACACATTGGAGACAATAGTGTAAATGAGGACTGAGGAAATCTAAAATGTCAGAGTTAATCTAAAAAATACACTCCCAGAAGCAAAAGACTCAATACTCCTACCCAGAAATCCAATCAAACCTGAGATCCTGGAGTGCACATGCCAGACTAAGCCATAGGAACATGAGCTCAAGAGCTAAGGAGGTGTGACCCGCTGCATATGTGGTCAACTCCAGGGATGAAGCCAGGTGTGCTGTGGCCCCAAGCAGTCCTATTTGCAGGTGTCAAGAAAACCATTCCTGGTGTCATTCCACCCTTGCAGTGGGTATCTCCACACTTGAACAAAGCTGCTGGCCTTAAGCTGACCACTTGTAGGTGTATTATTTGCACAGAAAGCCAGGTTGCTTTCAACAAAGACAAATCAGATTAACTTCAACCACATTTTAATGTCTACAAGAGAGGTAGGTCCATTGCTGAGAACGCACAATTCCAAATCAGTAAAGAGTCCTGTAAAATACAAAGGATCAGGAGTGAAAGCAAGAAACAAGCCTCTGTTTTTGTATCTCATCCAGATACCTGATGCAGACTGCTGGAATCAGAGCAGTGCCAGTCCAGTCAGTGGAGTGGTCCAGCAGTCACCTACCTCTAATCCCAGAACTGAACCAGGCATCAACCACAAATTCTAGCTTCAGCAACCTCTGACAAAGGCCCATTTAAAAGTGTGTGAATCTTTGGCGGACATCTAGACAAACCATAACATCATCCATGACGGATATCTGCATTGAGCATCGTCATCTCCCTCTTCCTGAACACCCTCAAAAGACAAGGGCCCTCCGCCTCAACAAAAGGCCGCCCGTCACCTGAGAGTTCACTTCCTCGGTTCCCATAGAAATCAGGAATCAGCACAGTGCATCTCTCTTAGCAGTTCTGATGTCAGAGGCGGATGACACTGGAGAGTGCTGGACCCAACAGTTGACAGCCAGCTGCTGGGCACTGGCACTGGCACTGCCTGGCACATCCAAGTCCAGCTTGGGGCAGAGGCCACAGGCCCCCTCTGATGAGTGCTGCTCTCTGTGGATGATCCATGTATTAGGTGCCCACTCTGGACCTCGCCCAACTGGAAGAGAAAAAAATCCCCAGAGGCCTACCCTTCTATTGAATCAGAAGCCGAGAGACAAAATAACCATTTATCAGGCTGAGCCTCAGGCTCACAGGAAACACACAGCTGTCATCTCACACTTCTCACCAGGTATGCAAACCCCACCAAGGGCCCTCCACTAATCTAAAATTTACCATTTTCCTCAGCAAGACCTCCTCCCCTGTGTGAGCTCCCCTATTATCTCATTCCCTAGTTCATGGCCAATTTCATTTTGGCCTGACCATAGCCCGTCTGAAATAGTTACTGCTTTTTGCTTCAACTCTGCGGTCTCGTCTCGGGCTTAGCCTTACAGTTTGTTGGCTGCTGGGCTCTGGAGATCTTCAGCGCTAACCCCCCTTAGCGTTTATTGCTGTGTCTCCTGTAATGGCCTTCAGGGTAGGAGTCCCATGTAGAGTCGCAGGACCTCAGAGCTGCCTGCCTGAGACTTGAGTCGCGGGTGGTTAGAGCACCACAGGAGGGCGTCTGTCTTTCATCAAGTCTGGTGCACCACAGGAATCTCATTCCCAGCAGGAGGCCGCCTGGACGCACTAAGCACATGAGGGAAGAGCTGCTTGTAGAGCAGCTGCCGGCCTGTGTTTGGTGCAGGGTTGTGGGAGTGTCCCGGAAGGCCAGTTGTGGGGTGATGCTGACCACAGCCAGCCCCCCTCAGGCCGTGGGAACTCCGGCTTCCTGAGTAGAGGAGCAGGACTTTCTCTGTCTGCACGGGGGGAGCGGGCAGAGCTCAGCTTAGGGGTGGGGCCCTGGCCTCGGAAATTGGTTCCATGGCCCTACGGGGCTAGAAAATAACGACAAGGTAGTAGCCTTAGCTTCGGTCGCGTCTTGAGGAGCGTGGCCGCTTCTGTGTGGTGGGTGCCAGAGCAGCGAGATCTGCGCAGGAACTCCCTGGCTGCGCTACCTCTGTGAGAACTGCAGCACGGAGAAGGGTGGGACAGAACACCACAGCCTTTCCAACCCCACCCCTGTCTCTTCCTAAGCAGCAGAGTGACCCGCCGTGAACTCGGTCCTGGCATCCTCTCTACTTCTCTTCTGCCCTCACAGACCTGAGTTTTCCCTGTAGGAGCCTCAGCCTTGCACGGGGCCGTCAGCACTCCGTGCACCTTCCATCCAGCTGGGGCCTGTCTGCGCTTGCACAACGAGCCCTTGCTCCAGGAGCCCCGCTCCGGGCAGCCTTGCACTCCGGAACACCCAGCAGCTGCTCGCGGAGCCCCTCCTCCTCTGTCCTGCGGAGCACACATCTCATCCTGCCGTAGGAAGTCATTGCCCACTCTGCTCCCGGCAGTGTGGACTCTGCTCTCCCGGCTCAGTCCTCCCTGCCTTTCATTCTCTGTGCTCAGCCACAGGGCGCTTTTAGGGAGGACTGAGAAGACATCATCTCAGATCCCAGGAACCATAGTGGAGCCTGGGGAGGAGTAGGGCGGAGGAGAGGGATCCGAGAGGGCGGAGCAGCCGCGCTCAGCCTGCTGGGACCCGGGCTGGGGAGGGGGTCCCTGGGCTCCAGGCCGCATCGCTCCCCTCAGGAATCCTTCCGCACACAATGCTGGGCCCAGGGGCCACGCACAGATTCCCGCCATGCTTCTCTGCTCCTGCAGGCAGCACGTACAGCCCCGGGCTGGATTCATTTACTCCGCGGTTTGAGCTCCAGGGCAGAATCTGCAGCTAGGGCAGGAACACCGAGAGGGAGATGCCTTCTATGAAGAGCCCCAGTTCCGGAGGAAGCAGAGCAGGGACTGCGCAGGACGTGGAGCGTGAGAAGCCAGGAAGGGCCGGTTGGTCCCCACTGCAGGACGCAGATCCCGGGAAGCACGCGGCGGCTCTGCCAGGGGCCTCCCAAGGCAGCTTGGGCGAAGCCATGCAGTTAAAATAACACCAGCAGGGCTGGAGGAAGACAGCGCCACTCTCCGAGCTTTGTGTTTCACAGCGAGCCTGCTGCCCAGACTCTGAGGTGCGCTGGCACACCCAGAGGCTTCTCTGAGCCTGGAACCCTGCACGCTCCCTGTCCTCATGCTTAGGGTATAAAGTAGGTGTCCCCAAGCTCAGGTGACCCCCGAGACAGGTCTACTGCATGCAGAGCCAGGTATCGTCCCCTGAGCTGTTCTAGCTATCAGTGTGGCGACCTTCCCTGTCCCAGGTGACTCATGCTCCAGGGGAACAGGGCCTGTGTCCCTGGCCTACTGAGGACCCGGGACACCCTAGCATTAAGTGAGTGGGGACCAAAGCTTTTGGAGTAGAGAGCAAGGCCATCCGCAGGGGAAGTGGTGCAGCTCGGAGCATCCTGCGGCTGTGCACCTGAGCCAGGGCGCTGTGGAGCAGCGAGAGCCGCACAGGCCGCCCGCCCGCCCGCGGTGCACGCCCGGGCAGAGGCGCTGCTTCCGGACACGGGGCCCTTTCTGTGTTCACCGTAAGCCCCTGGCACGGAGCCGTCCACGTCGTGATGGCGAATGCAGGAGGCCTGCTGTACAGATGGCAGGACAGGACCCGAGTTCCCCCTCTGCTGGGGATGACACCGTGCCAGTGGTCACGCTTCAGCTATTGACCAGAAATTTCTCCAGCATTATTAGTATGATACATTTCTTCATGTGGAATATGATATTGTTTCACTATGGCCTTTATACATGATTTCAAGTTGATATAGTACAGTTACTTCTCTCCTGCCTATGACCCACAGGGTCTGTCTGTGCTAATGGTACCAGAAAGCCAATGCTAACCCTATAGAGGGTATCACGGAGTGACATCAAGTAAGTCACCCGCAGCTTCCACCCTGAGTATCAAGGAAGGCTGCTGGAATGCTTGAGGATTATGCTGAAGGGGCCTGCATCCCATGGCAGGAGCATGAGTCCATGACCTAACCACAGGAGGGGATGGGGTCAGGGTCACAATAGGAAGTCAAATGAAAGTGCATTAAATTGCCTCATATGTGAAGACTATGTATGTAGGTATAAGATACAGGAAAAGGTGAAAGGAAGGATTGTTATGATTGGCATGGGATTGAGTTAAGCATTGGACCTTGAATTAATAATGCTTAATATCTGGGCCATGGTAAAACTTCATTTCAGAAGTATTTATAATTTTTATGTCAAATATGTTTATATAGTCTGAATAAGTAAAAAAAAAATCTGGGCCAGTGAGACAGCTCAGCAGCATAAGTGCCTGTCTGGCATGTGCAAGGTCCCAAGTTCAATCCCTGGTACCACAATAAATAAATAAATAAATAAATAAATAATCATATGTGACTAAGTAAGGAAACACATTTTCTTCTGACAGCTGCACTGTGCCACTGTTAGCTGAGCTGGTGACAGAAGGGGACATAAAAACTGAAAACATTGCTACAGCAAATCCACAAAAACTAATTGTATTAGGATTCATTTTCCTCCTTTGCTTGCCCACAAGAAAATAATCATCTTCACCACTTAAAGTAGCCTCATTCTTATTCTGTAAAATTGTTTGCTCTATGAACATCACCTAAATGTACAAACCATGGGTTTAAAGCCAATGTTAAGACGTCAGTGGACCAATAATGTCATAGCATCTTCTAAAGAAATAGTGCTGTATTTATCCTGAGGCTCAGGCGAGGGCTGCTCCCTCCCAGCTCTGCAGCGCTGATGAAGCCCACACCCAGCTCTCTCCTTATCAGGCCCCCTCAGCCCTGCCCGCGTCCCGGGCACCTGATACCGCCCAGCTGGCACCGACTGTGCCCGGAACCAGGACCCGGGCGGAGGAGCCGCCCTCGGGGCGAGACAGAGCCCGGCCGCCTGCCCGCGGCACAGCTGCCCTGGGCTCAGCCGCTGTCCCCCGCTGGAGCTGCGCCCGGGCCCTGCTGGCCGCTGCCCCCCTGGAAGGTAAGTGGCCCTGTCTGTTCCGCCCGGGCGCCCTGGTGCCGGGGCCTCAGCAGCGGGGTCTCTGCCCGCAGCGCTGTGTGCCAGAGCCTGGGCGTGTGGGTGGGCGGCTGCTCTGGGCTCCTGAGGCCGGGAGCGAGGAGAGCGGTTTTCTGGCCGTACTGGTTCACAGAATCTCTGGGGCATGTGTTGTTTTATTGGCAATGTTTATTTGATTGTTTTAGTTTGTAAATGAACCAGCATGAGAACTCTGGCCCTACCCCAAGCCCCTCACTTAGATACCCAGTGTAGGACTCAGTTTCTTCTCTTCCCGCAGGAGAGTGACTGCAGGGCTCTGACCCCAGCGGCAGCTGTGACAGAGGAGTTCAGGGCCGACCTCACCAGAGCCTCCCAGGATGCAGCCCAGGCTCCTGAGCCTCAGGCCCCTCCTGTTTTGGCTGCTGCTGCCCTGGCCAAGCGCAGGTGAGTGAGGAGGTGCTGGGGCTGGGGGTGGGCCCTGCTGCGCTCCTGTGCAGAGCGCTCGGCCTTCAGTGCTGCCCTGGGTCTGGGCCTCCCCGGGCCTCTATGTCCTGGTCCTTCCCTTCCTCCTGTTGGTCAGGATGAAACGCTGCAGGTCCTCTGGGGTATTTATGTGAATATGGTACACATTAAGGTGGTCAGGTGAGTTTTCTTGAGTAATTCTTTTGTTTTGTACCTTACATATCCTTTTTGTATTTTTAAATTTATTTTTTTATATGATTACCGTATGTTATAATCACAATCATGCAGTAAGATTAGTTCCTGTACACAACACACGGTACTTCCCTTCTTTTCATCCTTCCCTGCCCTATTAAAAAGCCCAATTTATATATCTTCCCTTTCTTTTCCGTGAACTCTTCGGAACACCTTGTCTAAAGCCGACCCTGGACCCTGCATAACTCTCGCTGAGGGCCTGCGCTGCCCCCTGCTGGGCACCTGGAGAGTGACCTGCGCCCAGGGTGGGCTCAGCCCGCAGCACTGCGGGGCCTGGGACAGGGCCTCTGAGGAGCTCTCCGTTTTGGTTTAAAGATCTTATTTCATGCCTCATTCTGTTTTTTCATTTCACATTAGGCTGTGTGAAATACACATAAACCCTAGTTGTCCTTCCTGAATTCTTTTCACAAGTGCTTCAGGTTTAACAAGAGTCTAAGTTGCTGAGATTCAGTAGCATTTTTGACATGGAAAGTGGTCAGATTTAGGATAACTCAACTATACACAGGGCTAAACTGAAAAAAATGTGACGCTGTATTGAAATGAAAAACACCAAAGTGAAAGTGAAGTATCAGGACATCTGAGCAGGCAGACTGCAATTATTTTAATGAAACGAGTGCTACTGAGCAATAAATGTATAAACATACCTTAACAAAACATAGAAGAAAACTTGCATTAGAAAACTAGCCCTGCTGTCTTCCCTGCACACCCACTAGTGAGCACTTCGTACTTCAATAAGGAATTTGTAACACAAGAGAAAAAAATGTGCCAACTCTATTCACATTTCTTTTCTAAAGCTCAGGCTCTTTCAAGGACTTCCTATTCAACAAAAACTGAGAGTTAATACTGCAAATAAGTACATAAAAATAGTCAAGTTTATTAGATATCTAAGGTGGGAATTCAGTTAGAACCAGTGTTGTCTACTGGAAAGTGTTCTAACTTTAACAAAATAAAACAAAACATAAAGCAAAACAAAAATATCCTTAATTTTGTGCAAACATATTTCCTTTGTCATTTCAATTAAGAAGTATATCCTTTAAAATATTCAAGAAGGAAATGATCAGATTAAATAATAGTGTAAACTATATACTTGGAATTTTACAAAAATCCATGGACACGAGCATTTTCTCTTACACCATAGCAGTAATTGGTTAAATCTGGTGAACTACTTTTAAAACTATTTCTAATTTTATGTGATTTATACTGAATTTTTATTGACCTGTGGTATTTGATCTCATTTTAAAATAAGTTCTCTAGAAAATAATTCTACTTGAACTCTGTGTCTACAAGGCAAATTCATCCCACACACTGCAGGTTGGTCCCGGGAGCCCTGATACTGCAGGGATTCTGCTCATTTACTCCTCCAGGGACCTGGAATCAGATCCTCCTCCTGCCTCAAGTGTTCACATGGCCTGAAGAATCCTAACCTTATGGAAGGCTTTCTCTGCCAAATTGACCTTGTTTTTTTTTTTTTTAAACATTAGCATCTTTTTATTTGTCATTGTTTTGCATTAATATTTTAAGAAGAAAGTAGTATAAAAGACTTATTTTAAAATTAGAATTTATATTGCCTACCTAAAATTTCCTAATGTTTCATGCTGCCTCCCTGGGTATGTCTCCCAGAATATACTTATTTCTGAATCCATCATGGTGTCCGTACCAGCTTCCCTTTTCAGCACTTTCCAGAGGAGAGGACTGCTCAGCATATTAATATGGCTTTACTTTTTATACCTCATTTTTATACTTTTCTGCTGGGTGATTAAGACCAAGATAAAGCAAGGCCTATATAACTACAAATGTAACTTTCATATCTGACAAGGTCAGTCAAATTCCCTCAGGACCTATCCTGAAACCTAGTAAGGCAATTTGTAGATCCTTTGTCAGTGTCAGCCATGTGGATGAGTCACAGCCATTGTTTGACCAATTTGCTCTCAGTGAAAGCCTGAGAGAATTTTTACTTTCTAGGTGACTCTCCTTAGGCACACTCTACATCATCAATCACTTTCCTCTGTGGCTCCATAATCTCCTTGATCAGAAAATTTGGAACACCTCTGAGTTACAAGATGTAACAGTACAGGTTCTCTTATGTCCTGAGTCCTCACTGGCCTTAGAAGGTTAGGGCCAAAATGTTGGCTGTCCTTGTAGCCCTTCTTTGTCTCTAATTTTTGGTCTGTAAACTTAAGTTGTTAACAGTCTAGAAGAGAAGCTTAATGATATTATTACCCTGTAACACAAGCAATTGAGCATAACATTGCTATCTGTCTGAATATCAAACATCTTAGGCATAACATGGAACAGGTATTTTACATGAAGCATAATATGTTAAGTTTTAAGTCCCTACAGAATGTGAAGAAAAAATAATAAAGATAAAAGTAAAACAAAATTTAAAAAAATAGAAATAAAAAATTACACATTTTTACACAGAATTTTAGAAATCTTACCATATACAGCATTGTAGCAGGACAGTCTTATGACATTTTTTTCTTGTCTCTTGTTTTCATTTATTACCCTTTTTTTTTTCAAAAAAACCCATTTACTTGAGAGACACTATAGTGGTAATTGATATGACATTAGAAGCAGTACATATTTAGAAGACTAGAATAACAAGCATTCCAAGCATGGCCCTAGCATTACACATTGCCATCTTCAGTACAGTTGCTTAGTTCACAGGTATCAGCATATATAGTTAGCCAGGGTGAGAATCTTACCAATTAACTGCTAGTTTCAAAACCTGCTGAAGATTCTCAGGATCATTGTTTTAACCATCTTGTGCACATAAATGTATGGCTTTGCCCTTGTCATACTTCCTAGTTTTTCTCTTTGCCCTCTCTTCATTATGTAATTCTCAAAGTCTCACTTTCCACTTAATTGTTTTATAACTTTCTGTTTTTGCTATCTGTGTAGAGGAATGCTATTGACTTTTGGGTATTGATTTTATAACCTGCTATGCTACTGAATTTGTGTATTAATTCTAGTAGCTTCTTGGTGGAGTTTTTTGGGTCTTCCAAGTACAGAATCATGTCATCTGCAAATAATGACAGTTTAACTTTTTCTTTACCTATTCTTATTCCTTTTATTAGCTAATGGCTCTAGCTAATGAATGCAGAACTATATTGAATAGGAGTGGTGACAAGAGACATCCTTGTCTTGTACCTGATCTGAGAGTAAAAGATTTCAGTTTTTCCCCATTTATAATTATGTAAGCTGTTGGGTGGGCATAGATGACTTTTATCAGACTGAAGTAGAGGCCCTCTATTCCAGTTTTCTGTAGGACTTTGAACATGAATGGGTGTTAGACTTTGTCAAAGAACTTTTCTGCATTAATTGAGATGCTCATGTGGTTTTTAGATTTGGCTGTATTGATATAGTGTATTACATTTTTAGATTTGAGTATATTGAACCATCCTTGCATCACAGGGATGAATCCTACCTGGTCATGGTGTATAATCTTGGTTATTTGCTGTATTCTATTTGCTAGGATTTTATTGAGGATTTTTACATCTATATTCAAGAGAGATTTTGTCCTGTAGTTCTTTTATTTGTCTTTCCCTGGTTTTGGTATCAGTACAATCCTTGCCGTAAGCAATGATTTTGGGAGGATTGCTTCCTTTTACATTTCATTGAAGAGCTTGAGGAGTATTGGGATTATATCTTGTGTAAATTTCTTGTAGAATTCAGCTGTGAGTCCATCAGGCCCTGGAATTTTGTCAGCAGGTTTTTTTTATTACATCTCGTGTTTCATTGGCTGTTATTGGGCTATTGAGAGTGGTTATACCTTGTTAATTCAGTTTTGGTAATTTATATCTTTCTAGGAATCTGTTCATTTTGTCTGTGTCTTCTGTTCTGTGAGAGTAAAGATTCTCAAAGTAGCTATTGATAATCTGAATTTCCACTGGGTCTGTGGTGATTACACCCTTTTCATTCCTTATTGCTTGTATTTGAATTTTTTCTTTTCCCTTTTTGATGAGGTTAGCTAGGGGCTTATTGATTTTATTTAATCTTTCAAAGAACCAGCTTTTTGATTCATTAATTCTTTATATTGTTGTATTCTTCTCCTGGATAGCCATTAAACCATAGTTAAAACAAACACAAATATACAAAAGTATCCATGTAACATACTCATGAAACCATAAAAGAAGATAGATTCACATTACTAAATAACTCAAGAGATATAAAAAACTTAAACCAGTAAGATGATTGCTGGGAACATGTGAGACTTTCCAATGAAGCATCACACATGGGCTTCCCAGGTAGCTTCCTTGCCTGATTGTAGTCTGAGCATTCACACCCCAGTGCGAATGTGGTCCAGTTCAGTGGTGTCCAGCAGGGTTGGCTGAGACAGAACACAGCACACGCCCCTGCTGTGGGCCCCCCTTCAGCAGTGGAAAATGGTGCCCTGTGAGGCTCTGCTCCTAAGGCAGGCTGATCTGTGCCCCTCTGCAGGTCCCCAGATTGTGATCTCCAGTCCCTGTCTTTCACTAGGACTCGCCGTCATCTGCTCTCCAACTGCCAACAGTCTCCAATGACAAACTTTCCTCCTAAACTCTGGGGCCTTGTCATTATGAAGCCTCCAGGTGCCTGTCCTGGGGTTACACTTCAGACTCCAGCCCTCCCCACAGCGTCCTCCTGGTCACGCCTGCACTGCAGGGCTGTTTCCTGGGGCATTTGTAAGGCAGAGCCTCACCACCTGTTACCACTGAAGGTCTCTGGGGATCAGAGTCTCCTGTTCTCTCCTCTGTCTCCTACTCAGACCTCAGACCCCCTGTCCTGGAGAAGCTGAGCTGTTAGAACTCACTGCTCTCCATCTTGTCCTCTCTCCTCTGTGTTTCTTGGTGATGATCTCAGAGTCTCTCTGAAGTGGCTCCCGTTTCACTCAGCTGTGTTGGACCTTCCAAATCATTCCTTCTCAGTAGATTTCTCTGTTTCTTTTTCTTCTTCTTCTTCTTTTTTTTGTATTTTTTTGTGTAGTGTCTCACTATGCAGCTTGGATTCATAGCATTTCTCCTGTTTTCAGTCTTCCCAGCACTGGGCTTACAGGTGTGCACCACCACGCCTGGTTTTGGTCGCCAGTTCAGTGTGCATGGGAGTGGGTGCCAGGGATCAAACTCTGATCCATGCACTTGACTAAGCAGGCACTTAGTCTACTGAGCTGTCTTGCTGTCCCTCAAAAGTTTTTTGAGGTGACTTTTCCTATAGTCATCAAAGGTGAATCTGTAATTTCAGACATTTTTCCATTTTTCAAGAGAAGGTCTGTTATTTAACTTGAATTTTTGCTATCCAATTGGTCATTGGGGAATGCAGGAAATAAGAGCCAAACTCTAGTTGGTGTTATATGAACCAAGGCAAAAATGCACAATTGTGAAGATAGCCAGGTAACAGCCTGAAGGTCTGAACAGTCTGATGGAGACACAAATATTAGTGTTTTAAAATGAGAATAGAGATTTCCTTTCTACTCTTTGCTTAGAAAATATTAGTTTCACTCTTTTCACATTATTTGCTTTATGTCATTATGTGACTCTGAGAAATACAGGGTTAAAGCAGAAATATGTTTGACAATGTTCTGAAATAATTTATGTCCTATTATGTGTTCTGTGGTAAGTTATTAAGGCAGTCACTAACTGAAATGTTTCATTTATAAAATGATAATCCCTTCAAACACCCAGGGTGATAAGCATTAAATGCAGTGCTTCATATGAATTTCACTTACAATGCTAAGCAAACTGGAAAAACTTCTACTTGGCTTCAGGCCATGTTCTTGCACATTTGCCCTAAAGCCCTGTGGTCTCTCAGACTCAGTGTGAACCTGCTCCTCCTACTTTTCCTCTGCTCATCCCCTGTCCAGGCTCATCATTTGATCTGACCCGATGTCTCTCCCGTCTCATCAGGAGGCCCCACCACGCCTTCCACACTCCCAGCACTGACTCTGTCCTCCCCTTGATCTCCTCCAGGGCAGCTCCAAGTGCAGGGACCGCGGTCTCCAGTCACCGCCCGGGTGGGAGAAGCGGCGGTGCTGCCCTGTCACCTCAGCCCACCCGCGGATGCTCGGAACATGGCGATCAGCTGGTACCGGGACGGCCGATCGGTGCTGGTGCACGAGTACAGGGACTCTCAGGACCGCACGGAGCAGCAGAGTCTCCAGTACCAGGGGAGGACAAAGCTCCTGAGGGAGAGCATCACCCAGGGCCAGGTGACCCTGAGGATAGAGCCCATCTTCCCCACAGATGAAGGAGACTACAGCTGCGTCTTTGTAACACCCATGGAGCTCGGCCATACACGGTTTGAGCTGCGTGTCTCAGGTGAGCACTGAAAATGCTGAATTGCTATTTTTTAAACCCAATCAGGACTCTAATAAATGTGTAGAAAATGTGGTTGAGTCTGCACAAATACTATGGGAATGCCAAATGTTTGAGTTCCAATACATCTAATTAGTCTTTATAGACTGATTTATTCTTTATCACAAAATGATTCCCATCAGCTTTCTTTACCAATATAGTTTTGGAAGGACAGTTTTGCTCGTGGAATCTATGTGAGCTAACTCCAAGAGTGGCAGAGTTTCTCTCAATCTCAACCTGGCAATTTCCTTCTCACCTGTTAGGCCCTGAAGGAGGTGCAAGGGACAGAAAGGACCTGGACACCTATGTCCTATATCCTATATCTAGGCTTTCTGCATCCACTTCCTTCCATGCTGGCTGTGGTCTTGCCTACCCCATGTGCTTCTGCCCACTTTTTCTCTCTCACCCTGTGGCCCTCAAGGCCCACAGAAGCTTACACTGTGACCTCCCCTCCTCCCCAGACACTGACAGCAGGGAAAAGCATGCCTGAGCATATGGAAGGGTAAGGGAGGGCTCATACGTTAGCCAAGAACTGAGCCTGAATCAGATCACTGTACACGTCTCAGGGCCAGCTGCTGAGCTCCAGGATTGGTTCCTCTTGGCTGCAGTCAAAGGCTTCAACAGAAAACAACCAAACATCACGAGCAGCAAGCTCCTGATCCTGAGATGCAGGAAGAGCTTGATGTCCAGGTCCACCCGCCTGTGTGTCTCCCGGGCTTCCTGCCTGTGACCATCTCTGAAAGCCAGAGGCTGCTAGGAGAACAATCTGTGCAGCATAATTGTGGCCAGACTGCAGTCACGTTTGCCTGACAGTTTCCTCATAAAAGGAGCAAGTCATGCAGTTGTTAAACATTTTAGGATTTTTCTGGAAAAGAGACTTTAGAGTTCAATTTCTGCAACCCAGAAATATAACACTGTATCAATCAGTATTATACTAGAGAACCAGATATAACAGAAGATATGTGAATATTTTAAGAAATTAGAAGACTTGCTTGTGCTGGTCACCCACAGAACTGTATGAGGGACAGTGCAGACCATCTGCATGGTGGGGACCACAGGTTTTATCCAGGGGCTGGAGCTGCCTGCAAGTCTGTATCAGGAGGCTGATGGGTCTGTGATGGAAGACTGAAACGCCTATACCAGAGGGAGGAATCTATTCCTGAAGAGGGAAGGATCCCAGGTGGAAGAGTCTACACAGAAGCCAGGAGCTGCCACCCAAGGGGAAGGAGAGGACGCAGTTTCTCTGAGGCTCAG
Source organism: Octodon degus (assembly GCF_000260255.1). Lineage (NCBI taxonomy): Eukaryota > Metazoa > Chordata > Mammalia > Rodentia > Octodontidae > Octodon > Octodon degus. The sequence goes on from NW_004525005.1 coordinate 65,015, forward strand.
AAGCTGACCCTTCCTTCCTCAGTTCCTCTTTATTCCCTCCCAATTACAGGCTGCCTGGGGCAGGTCCTCGGCACTCCCTCGGTTGCACAATGGCTGAACAGACTTAGTGACCCTTCTAAACTTCTCAAGTTGTCACACTTAGTCAGCTATTACAGTGCCTCCCTCCACACAACCTCAGCCCCTGCCCAGGTTAGGAAGCCCCATCTTCCAGCAGGTGCCCTGGAGCCTGTCACACAGGTGCCCTCTGCATGCCAGGGAGCAGCGTCTGCCAGATGCACTGGGAAGGCAGCTGCAGGGTGGAGGAGGCTGACTATGCTCCTCCCTCACCCAGACTCAGCTTCTGGAGAGGCCTGCACTCTGCTGGGGGGACTGGGGGGGCTGATACTCTGCTGGGGGGACTGGGGGGGCCTGGCACAGCACTTCCTGGGGGCTCTGCAGTTATTCTCTAGAGTTGGTCTCATAGGCCTTTTTTTTTTTTCCTTCGGTTCCGGGGATTGAACTCAGGACCCTGCGCTTGCCAGGCAAGCACTTATTCTACTGAGCTATCTCTGAAGCCCTCATAAGCCTTTACTCATGTAAATGATTAAAGCTCGCCAGTGGCTGTGAGTCTGCACCCAGCTCCTCCACTGCATCTCCTGGCACACCCCTTCAGTCCTCCAGAGCAGCCTGACCTGTCCTGTCCCCAGACTTCTCTCTGGCACAGATGGACTCAGCACTGGAGGAATCAGCTCTCCCCAGCCCCACTTTATCCTGAGTGCTCAGCAGCACACTCTGACCATCCCAGAGCTCCTGCTGGACACCAGCTGTCCTGCCTGCCCTGGCTTTGCTCTGACCCCAGCAATGTTCCCCTGACCACCTGCTGGAGGCTCGGCTTTGGTCTCATGGGTCCAAGAGGAGAGGTTTTCAGAGGCATCGCCTTGCTAAGTTCTAGAAAGATTAAGGCAGGGGTAGTTTTGAGTTCAGCATATGCATATCAAGCAAGACAAATTTAATGATGAAGCCAGGGTCAACCTCCTAATTTCCATAACCAGAAGTGACATACTTTATCCCACTCACTTCTTTATGAGTCCACAGCGCACTTAGCAGGGCCAAGAGGCTCCACGGGTTCTCCCAAGTTCCATGAGCCGAGACACAGTGAGACCTTGGCTTGCAAACATAGTGTAATCCAGAGACAAGCTCGTAACCCAGAGGCCTGTGTGTCACAGGACATTCTGCGTAATGATGGCATCCCAGGTGACTTGTACACAGCTCAAAAATATCCATGTAAAATGATTCCAATGCTGTATTACAATCCAAAACAGTAAAGAAAATGCAAACATAAAAAAGTAATAAATTCTTCTGTCCTTATCTTTGAAATCCTCCATGACTGGTGTGAGGGAGACAGGAGAGAGGAGGGTGACCGTAGAATCATTTTGAATCTCACTAAGGGAATCACAGCTATCTATTGGCTCCATGGAAGCTTTTTCCTTTTATGCAAATTTAATAAGAAACCTGTACACTGGCATTTATTTTGCTTCCTTTTCAGCATTTTGATGAAATGTGATGTTACGCTGTCCAAAACATATTGGATGATCATATTGTGACAGTCTTATTCTGGTGTTGCTTTACTACAAAATTTTACACTCTTTCTCCATTTAGATATCTCCCTATTCCCATTGGAAGTGAGGACTAAGCCAGCAAAAAAGAAGGAAAGAAAGAAAGAAAGAAAGAAAGAAAGAAAGAAAGAAAGAAAGAAAGAAAGAAAGAAAAAGGAAGGCAGGCAGGAGAGGAATCCCCCATGCCTTTTCTTCCTCCAAATCTGCAGAGAAGAGCTATTCCATAATCTCTTGGTCTTGGAAGATGATCAC
>NW_004525005.1:66961-73256 GCF_000260255.1 Octodon degus
AGAGAGAGAGAGAGAGAGAGAGACTGAGCTCAGCAGGTGTGGCCAAGTGACCTCAGTATCAAGGACTAATGTGTTTTCCAAACACTTCTTGATTAGCAAATTAAAGTATATTGGACATGATTGATCCTTCTGGAATAATAGAAAACCAAGCTACTTGAAATGAGAGGTTTTTGTAACTAATATGCATTAATAAAAATTGCAAAAAAGAGAGAAAGGAATGTGAGGTTTTGTTGTATTCTGAAGCTGTGCCCTGTACATAAGTATTATATTTGCCAATGTACATTTTTACATAATGTCTCTGAGATTCAAAATTGAAACAATCAGTGACCATAAATGTGTTCTCCAGAATCCAAGTGCTTTTCCATAGAAAGATGGGGCCCTTCCTTCACTGGGGTCCTTCTGCATTGTCCAGGAAATTGTCTCTGTTTTTACTGATGTAGGGAACATTTCACTTTTACTTTCCCTGCTCTCCTACAACTCACAACGGTGTGCTGCGCCCTTCCAGCCTTCCTCCATCTCCGTGCACCTGACTCCCTGGGCTTTCTGTGAGATCTGAGCCCTGTGAGCCCCCTCTCAGGAGCTGCGCTTTCTCAGCTGCGCAGCTGCCTTCCCTCAGTTCTTTAGTCTACTCTGTTCTCCTGGAGGAGCGAAGGGAGGCCCAGATCAGGAATCTGCTCCCCTGGAGACTGTCTCTGCAGGGTTCCAGCACCCCATCCCTGCCCCTCTCCTCACTGTCTCCCTCTCTAGGAGACCCCGTGCTGCCCTAGCAGGGCTGCCCTTCCCTGGGGCTCAGCTCTGCAGCTTCGCCTCTTGCTTCTGGCTTCGTTTTCCTCCCCCACTCTTGACCCCAGACCAGGGCTGCAGACAGACACAGCGCTGGGGGCAGGTGGGGACTCATGCTCCTACTTGTGACCTAGTGCTTCAGTGAGCAATAAGGAGCAAGGAGCTTGTGAGGGGCAGGGGGCAGGGGAATGGAAGAGATGGGCACTGGAGTCTCCGCACTCTGCACTCTTGGCTCAGCGCCCCTCGGTGAAGCCTCCCTGCCCACTGTGAGGAGGACCCCAAGCATAGCCTGGCCAGGGCAGAGGCGCTCCAAAGGGGTGGCTCACTGCCTTCCCCTCCGGGTCACTGGCTGAAGGAGCCTCGGGGCAGTCCAGGGCATCACCTCCATTGGCATCTTAGGTCCAGGCCTGAGGACCAGGCATCCTGGGCCTGTGTGGCGCTCAGCTGGCGGGTGTGCATGGTGTGCATGGATCGACGGGAAGTGCGCAGCCCCATACAGGGCCCTGCTGCATGCTGTTCTGCACATTTAATCTGAGCTGGTAACAAGTAAGCAGAGCACACTTTATTGCCATCACCTCTGGTGCTCGCGATCCACACACGGTGCCAGGGTCTGATGGACTGGGCCACGTGACAAGACCTTGCCCACATCCCAGGTTCTGGTGCCAAGTTCTGCTGCAGGTCAGGAAGGGCTAAGAGATCGCCTGCGTTTTACCACGGAGAACCTGGGGTGCTGCGTGATCTGCAGCTCTCGGGCTCCATGAGATGGAGGAGCACTTCAGCACCACCTCAGGAGCCAGCAGACCGAGGGAGGAGTCACACTCGGGGGAGGACGGAAGGGGATAAAAGACACAACACTGCTTGGCCTTGGACATTTTGCTGAGGACTGGTGTAGTCATTTTCATTTGTCTAAGGCAATGTGCTGAGAAATACTTTATGTCCGGAATGTCTCTAACTGTTTTCACAAACATAGACTTGATCTTCATACAGGATATCATTAGTAATCTCTGGCTCACACCTCAAATCACATATTTATAAACTTAAAAGAAGCATTCTTGTCCCTCTCGTGACCCCTCCAGCCTCAGGGACACCTCCCCTCATCTACGTGGAGCCTGCACACACGGGGAGCATTACGCTGACCTGCTCATCCTCAGGGTGGTACCCGGACCCTGAGCTCCAGTGGAGGGACCCACACAGACGGCACCTGTCACCTGACTCGAGGAAGGTGTCCTTAGGAGTAGATGGCCTGGTCCACGTGGAGAGCTCTGTGACGGTGGAGGAGAGCTCAAGGGCGGAGGTGTCCTGCTCCATCAGGAACCCGGTGCTCGGAGAGGAGAAGGAGGTGTGGCTCGCAGTGGCAGGTGCGTTCCCTCAGGGCCTCACTCTGGGGGTCAGTGCTGGGGGGAGGGGAGTAGAGATGGCCCTGCTGGACAGACTGCAAGAGCAGAGCGCCCGGCCAGCGCAGTTCCAGCTCTTATTTGGAAGCTATATTTAAAATGTCTGTTTTTTAGTTTCTATTTTTGAATAGGAAGTCATTATTTCAGCTCTTAATAAATGATGTCATGAGTAAGCAAAACGTAACAGAGCATTTGAGGAACACGTTGAAGCTCACTCTAAACTTGTCAAAGCCCATTTCCCAAGGGAGACCCCGGCGAAACCTGTGGACTTCATTCTTCCTCCCATCACATCTAGTTGCAGTCCTGGCCCTGCCCCCTGCTGCCCCATGACCCTGGACAAGCTCTGGCCTCCATCTGGGTGTCCCCTGCTAATGACCCCGCTGTCCCTGTCCTCAGGCCGCCCTGAGCAGTGACTCCCCGGGGCATCCGAGGGCAGAGAGGAGCTGCCCACCGCAGGCCGCGCTGTGTCCCTCCCCAGCGGCTGCCCCAGGAGGCCAGCGTGGCTTCCGGGCTCCCGCAGCGTCCTAGGTCCTTTCCCCAACCAAGGAGCAGCTGCAGGCCTGTGAGCCTGCTCCTGCCCTGAGCATCTGTCCCTCCCAGCCTGGCTCCGCCCCTTCCTCTCCCCTGCTCCCCTCTCCTGCTCCTCCCCACAGCCCCGAGGCCCATGGAGCTGCCTGCTGGGCTCCTCTGTGTCCTCACAGGAGCAGGTTCCCCGGCCCTGACCCCTGAGCCCTTTCCTGGGGCCGTGCCCAGCTAAGCTGTTCTATCGATCTGTCTGTGCTCTCTTTATTGTGAACCATCATTGAGTATATCCACATGAAGTACAAACTTTGGAAACATTGCGCTGTAATTCTTAAATATCCCTCCTGGTGGTAAATTAATTAATACCAAGTATATATTGCCAAATTACTATAGAAATTTATGTCAAGAAATTACGTAAAAATGTTTTTTGTGATTTAGTTTGATAACTTACACACATTAAATTTAGTTATTAAGAGCATTTTTGAAGTTGAAATTGTAAAGAGAAAATTATGCATCAGAGGAGTAATTTTTAAAGAGGAATCTTAGAAAAAATAATTTGAGACGATACAGTATGCCCTGTATTATAATTAAACTTTCCTGTCAACAAAGGTTATGGAATGTTTTTGAGACATTGAAGAGTTGAAACTACGAAACATAATTATCATTAATTCTAATGGGAGAAGACTCCTGAAGCTGTAAGGCAGACCATGATATCAATAGAGAGTGGGTCTTCGTTTTTATGTAATTTGAGCCATTAAGTATAAGCAATTAAACAGCGATGATCTGATTAGCTGATTTTCGTACAGCATGTTTTCTAAATTATGGAATGAAGATTGTAAATGAAAATATTCTCATTTCTCTTCTCACCTAACTTCATCACACAGATTAAACTGTGGCTACATAGGCTCTATTTCATATTTAAGTTACCCACAGCGACCCCCCGCAGGTGAATCCGTGCGGTGACCTGGGCGGGCTCTCCGCGCGCACCCCACCTCCCGAGGCTCGCCCTCCGACACCTTCCGCACCCCGCGGGCCCTGCAGCGCGGCTCCCCGTGTCCTCAGCTCAGCGCTGGGCTCCCGGCCGGGCACAGGGGGCAGCACCTGGACGGAGCGCAGCGGGGCGAGCTCGCTGGAGACGAGGGGCAGAGGCTGCCGCGCTCGGGGCTGGTGCTTGGGACGCCTTCGCACTCACCCGCATGCACGTGGGCCTCGGGGCGGGTGCGGAGGCGCGGACGGCTGGGGCGCTGGCTTCCAACCAACCCCGTCCAAGCCCCCCCCACTGCCCAGGCCTCCTGGGTCTCACAGGTCGGGGAGGCGGGGACGCAGGGGACGCCCGGGTCCTGAGGTCCTGGAGTCCCAGGGGCTGGGGCTCAGCGTCTCCGCCCTGCTGTCCCCCTGGAGAACCCATGGGAGGACTGGAGCCCAGCAGCCAGGCGGGCGGGCCCAGCGGGGTCTCAGCGCTGCTCCCTGTTTTCCAGAGTCCCTGTTCCCGCGGGTCAGCGCCTGGACGGTGGCGCTGGCTGTGCTGCTGGTGCTGCTGGCCGTCGCCTTGGTGACCACTGCTGTCCTTCTCCTGAGATCCAGGAGAGCCCGAGGTAAGGGGGACAGAGTGGGCTGAGCCTTGCATGGAAAGACCATGGGATAATGGTTATCAATAAGAGTGAGCTTAGAAAATCTTGCACATTTAAATTTCAATAGTAAAACCCTGTGGAGGAAGAATCCTTTGATTTGTGCGTTTTTTAGTTTCATGAGGACTTTTCAGTTTTCCTTCTTCCCTGTCCTTCTCCCCTTGATTCCTTCTTGACTCACCCTATTCCCACGCTGGGCACAGGGAAGCTCATACTGGAGGGTTCCAAGGGCTCCCCAGCTCCACAGACATGTCTCAAAAGGTCACTCAGCGTGGATCTCCATGCCCCTTATGTGAATGGCCATGTGCCTTCACCACTTGGAGCAGAGCTGGCTGCTGTACAAACATCAGTTAAATGGGAGCATCATTCTTAAATATATATTTTTTTCTTTAGAAAGTTAAATTCTGATTTTTTTAGTGGATTATCAAATGAGTGTCGCGTGACACCCAAATTTTACAGACTTTCCTCTGTCTTACAATTACTCTCTAGTTGCCACGGCGTCACGTGGACCTGAATGTCAGGCTCTGTGTCCATGTGAGCAGCGCTGCCCAGGAGCTGCCCCGTGGAGCTGCCATGGACACCAGGCAGATGCCACCTGACCTCAGGGAAGCAGGAGGAGAAGGGTACTCAGGGAGACCACAGGATTCAGCTCCCAGCAGGGCATATGGAGAACCAACCGTGGCGGACTGTAAGCAGGCTGACAGTTACCCGGATGTTGTTCCCACGTAGCACAGGGCATTGTCCCTCCCCTCTGCAGTCTCCGTCCGCTCCAGCTTAGCACTGCCATGGGGGGGGGGGTGACAGGAACGAGCAGCCCTGGGCGGGAGGGTGCAGGGTTTCACTGGCTGCACAGTGACACTGAGATCCACGTGGAGAGAGGCCCAGGGGGCTGAAGTTGAGACCTCAAGAACTGGTGGGCTTGTGGCCACTCTATAAATCTATTTAAAGTGTATAGTTAGGGCCAGCGACATAGCTCAGCGGAATAAGTGCCTGTTTAGTCAAGAGCAGGGACAGGGGTTCTATCCCCGGGACCAAATGCCTCACCAGCCCCACCCAGGGACATCCTGAGGCAGCCACTGGGTCTGGGAGTGGTGGCTTAGGCTTGAAATCCCAGTGCTGAGGAAGCTGAAATCTGGAGGGTCACAATGACTGCGAGGTGTGTAGTGAGACCCTGTACCAAATGCATAAAAATAAATAAATAAATAAATAAATAAATAAATAAATAAATAAATGTAGAGCTTATGCATAGGAGTCATATACTCATGATTAGTCAAATACTTAGAAGAAATATTTATTACATGAATTAGATAAAACAGGAAATATGGTAAATTATTAGTTAAGAAACTTTAAAATTACTTCTTCTCAGGTAATTTTCTTTCATTTTTTGCCAAAACATTTAAGAAATCAGGTATTAAGGCAGACCAAGTAGCAAGTACTTGACGGCCCACCGTGCCTAAGTCTGCTGCCAGCCCCTGGTCTCCTGGGCTTGAGAAGCATCAGGTTCAGATGCCCAGGGGCCTGGCCCTGCCGAGCTGAGTGCTGCTCTGACATCCTTTAAGGTGAGGATCTGAGGATCGGAGACCTGCCCGACTGTGCAGGACACTCTGGGAGACGGGAGTGTAGAAAGCTTAAAAGGCTGCTGACCTGGCTTGAACATCCAAGACACACCCTTCTCTGACTCCAGGTAGATTAAGCAGCTCCCTCTCTGCGCTCTGACTCCTAGCCTTGTGTATTACTCCGGATTCTCCCATCGCGGTCAGCATCTGAATGCACGATGAGCACCTGAGAACCCTCAGCCACATTTCAGAAAATTTCATGGAAAGTTCTGAGAATTTTATTAAAAAAAAATAGGAACTTGACAACGGTTCTTATATTGCATAATATTGTCTTCAACTAACTGTTTAGATCTAAGCATGCAAAGTTGGTTAAACAAATTATAAAAAGAAGAAAAAAATGTTTAAGCATTAA
>NW_004525005.1:73461-74509 GCF_000260255.1 Octodon degus
TTTTAAAAAATTTAAGATTAGACTGACCACACTGCAGACACACCGCTCTGTGACTCAGAGGGCACTGAGGGGGCAGCGACTGCAGAGCACTCAGAACTCTAATGCAGAGCTGGGCAGGAGGAGAGGAAAGGTCCTAGTGTTGCAGGCAGCCGACTTACCTAGAAATGTTACAGGCAGTCAGACAGGGCCAGGCTCTTGAAGGAGATACCACAGAAGACAAGATACCTGACAACTGTGGGAGGGAAGGATGTTCCTGCTGTGAGTCAGACCTAAGACCAAAGACCAAACAAATGCTGACCTCCCTAAAGATTAGTATCATTAAGCCAGCTACTACCAGATGGCTACCAGACAAGGTCCTGTTCTACATTCATGCCTGCTTGCTGCATGACTCGCTTTCCCCACTTGGTCCTGGGCTTAATCAATTTTACCTGAGCAATGGTGTTTGTAATCTCATTGGTTGACCGTACTTTTGTCCTACCTCATGCCCACCTAAGCGAGTTCCCATTTTCTCCACCTTAGCCCCACATGGTTTTATACTACAAAAGTCCCAGAAAGAGACAGCTTCTTCAGGACAACCCGCTCAGGCCCCCCTCCTATCCCTTTGTTGGACAGGAGCTTTCTTTCCCTCAATAATTATATTCTGGTCCCTCCATTTGTTCCTAAAATTCATTCTTCAGTTTTAGAGAACACGAACTCGTCCAGGTCAGGTCAGGAGATCATTTTACCTGTATCATTTGGAGGATCATATTATATCACTAGGGCTTTGGGGAGACTGGAGTCAGGGCTGGAGGGAGATCCCAGGGGAGCAGGGAGGGGGAGGGAGGGGAGGACGGCAGAAGATGTGGCTGTGTTCCCGGCTCTGCATCTGGGACGCTGTGAGCCCCCTACACTGAGATCCTGAGCGTTCTCAGCTCCAGATTGGCTCTGCTATTCATTCTCCTGCAGCACATCACAGGGTCCATTAATAATCGGAATAGGTCTTCTGTGACATTGAACCAAGAACATTTGTCTGTGCTTCATTCTGTCTTTTTTTTTTTTAAATTTTTTA
>NW_004525005.1:74609-82700 GCF_000260255.1 Octodon degus
ACCGCGGTCTCTGATGCTTTTGCTAAGCTTGTTCTAAGTAGGTGCTTTAGACCACTGAGCCATCTCTCCAGCCCCTCATTCTGTCTTTAACACATTGCTTTGTCTTTGGTTTTGTGTTTAGAGACTATATAATTGCACTTTTGTTCACTCCCGGGGTCAGTTTCTACATTTATTTTATATGTTGAAAAACCTCAATGTTTATGTATTATCATAATAAGAGAAAACTTTGTTATGCAAATGCCATGAAAGGCCTCACTCAATGTGCATGACTAGTAAAAAGGAATATCTTTTAGTTTTTGAATGATCTTTTAAAAAATCACTGATTTTTATGTACAAATATTTAAAATTATCATGTCTTGAAAGTGACAAATGATGTCGTATATTTTTGGCAACATTTTTCTAGTGGAATAAAAATATTCTGGATGCATATGTAAGCTACTTGAAGTGTACATTTGTAAGTAAACTACAAAAATGATTTTTTCTTCTCTCTCATTTTTAAAAGTATACAAATACAGTTTTCTTTTGAGGTACAATATTTCTAATGAACCATAAGGCAAAGCCCCTCCCCAGCAGCCAGGCCCTCTCTGTCCTGCACCCCACGGACCCCCCCGCCCTGGGCGGTGCTGGAGGCCCCAGAGCTCACCCTGGGAGAGCAGAGCCTGCCCTTGTTGGCAGCAGTGCCCTGGGCCTGGGCAGCGCCTGCTGGAGCTGGGCTCGGTCAGGGCTGGCTGAGCAGGGGAAGGGGCTGCAGTGAAGCTGGGAGTGCGGGGAGGGTGGGAAGGGGCTGGTGGAGCAGGACGTTAGCAGCAGCCGCCCCTGGGGGCAGGCGGAGGCCTCACATGAGGGCACCTTAATGGTAGGGAGACTGCACACGAGGTCGGTGGCATCCCGGGTGGGAATCCAGGGCAGGTGGCCCTGTCCTTCTGCTGAAAACTGCATAGTGCTGAACAGATATTCCAAAATATTTTACAAATTATATGAAGACGAATGCTAGGAACGACTTACTTGGCCTTTCGAAACTTAATATTCTTTCCCTCCTCCCCCTTTTTTTTTTAGAGGAAAGCATGAGAAAATGTGGTAAGTTTAGTTTTCTTTCTTGTGTTAAATGGAAAATTCTGTGTCAAAAACAATTTATCTCTCTGTGTAGTGTTTTTCAAGATTCTGTTATTCTGCTTCAAACTTCAGAAAGCTAAACAAATATTTCGAAATATTTTACTAATCACATAGAGAAAATGGCTAGGAACAAGGTTCTCGGGGTTGCAAAAACTAATTTCGTTTGACTTTTTTTTTTTAATAGAGAGAGACGCTGAAGAACTTGGTAGGTTCTATAATCTTTCCTTTGCTAAATTATAAACTCAGTCTTTGTTTCCTCAAAATACTTATGTCTCTGTGATTGTAGACCAAAGAAAACTTTGTCTAAAACAGTTTCTGTACTTCTAACTCAAATTCTGTAAAGTTGAACAAATGTTCCCAAATATTTTGCAAATCTAGAAAAATAATAGGATTCATTTTTTAGAGTTTTAAAATTTAACACTCCTTTTCTATTTTTATTTTTTTAAGAAAGGGCTGCAGAAGACCTTGGTAAGTTCTGTTTTCTATCCTGTGCAAAATTGAAAGTTCAGTCTATGTGTCACCAAAATATTTATCTCTCTGTGCAATTCTTTGCAGAACAAAGAAAGCATTTCGTACAGCAGCGTAAGTACAGCCCGACCCCAGCGCCCACGCCCGCACCCTGCCCGCAGCAGCCCCCTGCCCACTCCCTCCTGACCCTTCTGTCTCCATCTGCTGCAGGTCTGAGGGAAGCTCGTTGGTTTGCAGGTAAGTGCGCAGGGAACAGCTTAAGGTAAGGTCGTGTTGTCCACCTCAGCTCTGTGAGAGTCCAGCGTGGAAGCAAAGCTTGTGCCCACTGATCCCTAAGACGTGTGTGTCTAGGAAGCGGCATGAGCTGAACATGGCCTGAAGCCTGGAGGTGTCTCAATAAACCTCCTCAGGGCGACGCAGGGGCGCGTGCTCTGCTTCCATGTCACATGGACCTCGCAGGTCACCTTGGGAAGGACAGCCTCACCTTGGCCTCAGGGCCGGGGTGTCAGGTCCTGCCCGCGGTGCTGTGGGGTTCACTCCAGTGTCAGGCCCAGGGCAGGGTGGGAGCCAGGGGGACCCATCTCCATGTGGCCAAGCAGAGAGGGCAGCGGGCGCCCCGTCCTCCCCCAAGGGCCGTGCCGCCCACCCGGGGTCCCCAAGCCCACCTCCCCAGGAGCCCCGGGTGTGGCCGGGCCACGGAGGACTCCAGACCCGGGCTCAGCACCGCGCGGAGCGCAGGGCAGGAGCTCAGCCCAGAGCCAGCAGGGCTGCGCCAGGGGGAGCGGGAGGCTGCCCTCCCTGAGCAGGGCACCTCGCCCAGCACTCGGGACCGGGCAGGACTCGGGGTACGGAAAGGGTCCCCCCTCCTCCTCCCGCTCCTGCGGCCTCGGGCCCCCAGGTGGGCCAGGCTCTCTCTCCCCGTGCACATGGCGGCTCTTCTCCTGCAGAGGAAGTGGTCAGCAGGAAGCGGTGCTGGGCGGATTCTATCCCTGGACGTTACAGTCCTTCTCTCTGTCCTACAGGACGCCTTAATAAACAGCTGGGCATCCTCGTTCCCTCCAGCGTTCACCTCCTCACTCTCCTCCATTATGGCCTAAGGGAGGCCCAGCCCTAAACACGGCCCCGCTGACCCAGGTGGTCCTCCCCGGGCCCTGCTCCTCCCCGACTCCTTCTCTCTCTTCCTCCCTTCCCTGCCGTGGTTCTTCCCCTTGAGCACGCTCACCTCCTGCTCAGTGCTGCTGTCCCATTACACTCCTGGACCCCCATGTAGTTTTCCTCTCTGAGGGTGGACTCTGTGCCCCTGAGGGAGAACCTAGGAAGCCCCGTGAGCATCAGGCAGCTGGTAGCACCTTTCACAGGTGTGGGCCCCATGTCTGTATTCTCGCCAGCTGTGTCTTGGGAACCTCTGATGTGGCAGCACACGTCAAGTACAGAGTTTCGGTGGTGTGGAGAAATTTCTCTGAGAGGAGAGATCCCAACCCTGCAGCGGGGACGGTCACGGCCTGGGGCTGCAGAAAGACTCCTGGGCCTGCGCTGCGCCCCTCAGGCCTCTTCTATCAGCGCTCAGAGTCGGGGGCTCTGTGCTTAGGGCCTCAGGTAACGGGTCTCCTCCTCTTTTGCAGAAGACATAGTCCTGGATGAAGACACTGCTCACCCTAGGCTCTTGGTATCAAATGCTGGGAAATGCGTGGAAGGGTTGGCATGGACACAGGCTGTTGTTCCTCCAACCCCTGAAGGATTTACCTCACTCCTAGCTGTGCTGGGTCGGAACAGATTCTCCAGTGGAAGCCATTACTGGGAGGTGGCTGTAGGAGGGAATGAGTTGTGGACACTAGGACTATGTTCTGATTCAGTCAGCAGGAAAATACATTTCAAGGATATTAATACTGAGAATGGTTTTTGGAGCATTGAAAGGCATTTTAATAGTTACAGGGCTCTTTCTCAACCCCGTTATAATTTTCAGGTTGTAGCACCTCCCTTAGTATTGGGGATTTTCTTGCAATATGAGGAAGGATTGATCTCTTTCTATGATGTCAAGAACTTTACTCTACTCCATACTTTCTTAGGCAAATTCACTCAGCCCCTGAGGCCGTGCTTTATTCCTGGATATCCCATTGCAGGATCTGATCCTGTCCTTTTCCTCCTCCCAGTGCCACCACCAGATGAATCTGGGCCTCCCGAGAGCACACCTCTCATGGACCAGGACAGCACACACAGCGTCCCATCCGGGTTGCCCTAGGGCCGGCCTGGGGGCATCCACCTCCCATGGCACTGGGTGCTTCCCACGTGTGGAAAATTTAAGCATTATCCCTGCTGTTTGTCTGTTTCTATTGCTTACTCCTACATCCTAGCATCCCCTTAATACTCTTCCCTTTATCCCTGTTAGTTTTGAGGAATGCAGCTTCCTCCTGTTCTCCATTTTTTTGCATGGGGTCCTGAAAAGTGCTGGCTGCTGCCCTGCGCAGCTCACCACACCTCAGAGCACAGCAATAGTAATCTCACAGTTTACAAATAGTCTTGCGACTTGTAAATAAAATGTGTTTATGTGGTTGACCATGATTATGATAAACCAATTGTACGGGATCCCTTATGTGTGGGAGAGCAGCAAACTGATTAAAATTGAGTCTTAGCAACAAAACTCTTAGCAGTGACATTTATGTATGGCCAACATACATAGATTAATATTCCTTTTCAATTTTCTTATCCTGTTTGAAATTTTAAAATACTTCACTAGCCATGGTGATGTATATGCAATACGTGAATGATGACTTAATGAAGGTAGGTGTACGCGTTAGGAAAGGTTCACCACAGTCAGACTCAGAGCCGCCACTTCCTGTGTTGGTACTTATTGTCTAGAACATGTCCATCTTCCAATCCAAGTGCGTGCACCCTTGGCATGTGCTTTCCTGTTACCCTCCCCCGTCCACTTTCTGCTACTCGTGCTTTACTCTCTGCTTCTATGAACTTAAAACTATTATGTTTTTTAGATTTCATGTGCACATGGATTTCTTCAATAAATGGCAGGACAACTGCACCTCAGTTCAAGCCATCTCCTCTCCTTTGATGTAAAAGGCTGCATACACCAGGAGTACTGCGTGGCATCCAGGCCTCTGGGCTCTGGCATCCATCATATTCAACTATGCAAGTGTCACATGCCACCAGTGTTCAGCCAGGGAAAATTATAGACAATACTCAGGGAGGAGAGAAAAGAACTAAATCTCACACATTGATGGCGGGACTGAGAATGCCACAAACACCAGGAGAATGTTTTTAGCAGATTCTCATACATGTACAGTCATCCTATGACCTGCATCTCCATTTCTAGTTTTGTGCTGCAGAGAGATGGAAAATGAACAGAGAAACTACCAAAGAAAGTCCACATCAGCTTTTCTTGTACTTTCCTAAGCAATACACATGTACTTAGGTCTAATTAAGCAAATTTAAGAATAAACTTTACCACATTTATATAACATGCTATAAAGGTAAAACAGAACAACTGCTATTGCAGTCAGTAATGTAAATATTCTGGATGTGAAAGGCTTCATCCATTTACTTCCATGTGCCTGGAGCTCTTGACCAGATATTACTGGTTTATGCTTTCAAAATAAAGTCCAGATTATTTGTCTGGGGGATGGGTTGATTGACTGAGAGAAGACAGAGGAGGTTTCCTGGAGCGGCCAGAGTGCTCCGTTAGTTCAGTGTAAGGGTTTCCCAATGTGCACATGGGCACAGCGTATCTGACTGTAAGAGTAACGTAGATGAGACCTGCCTCCATCTCCCCTGAGGATCCTTAACTCTGTCCTTCGCACCCTGGTGACATTGTGCACAACACACTCACAGAGTAAGGCCTGTGGCTCACACAGCACAGCAGGTACAACAGTGCACTGAGGTCCCAGCCCACAGATCATCCTGCACTCGGTCACCTCCATCACTCAGCCCTTCCACAGGGCGTTAGGAGAGGATGCTCATGCAGCCCTGTGGGTGGTGACACTGACAGAGCCTGTGAGCTGCCAGGCATATGAATTCTCCTTGGTTTCACAGATGGGGAAATAAACAGTGTGAACCGTGTGAGCCAGGGCATGTCCACGCCGAGGCACTCCGGGCAATGCAGCCCTCTGCAGGCAGGATGTGTGGTCGTGGTGCCCAAGTACCTGGCTGGCCTGAATCCTGCAGCACAGCAGCCCTGGGCCTCAGAGAAGGCACAATATGTTCGGAACCTACTAAGGCTACTGAAAACAGTGCCTGTGTTTGCTAAATGAAGTTAGACATCCCTGCTCCGGGTCCCAGGCAGCGCTCTGCTGCACACCTAGATGCTTTCTAGAGCACCACGCACTGATCGGTGGCGTTTTGGAAGATGACTGCATTACAGAGATTTAGAACTGATTTGACATTAGGAGTTGGGACCTGCTCAGAAGAGGAGTGGCTTCTGGGTTTTGTCACCTAAATAGGACAAAGCAGCTGCCCTCTGCTATTCCCTTCTGTCACAGTGTCCTGCATTGGAGACGTTCAGCTATGGGCTGGAACCTCTGTAAACTGGGAGTGGAAATCAACCCTTTCTTCTTCATATTTGAGTGTTAGGTATTCTTCTCCAGCAACAGCTAAATTACTAAATCAGACTATGGTCCTGAGAGTGGGATTTTTGCTGCGACTACTATGTGAGCAAGTGTATCAGAAGCCAGTGGAACGAGTTCATGGGAGGACTTGGGAATGATTTGTGGACAACAGCTAGATAGCCTGAAAGCCACTTTGAGCAGAATAGATGCAAGATTTTTCAGAGCTTAGAATGCCAGAATGCTGACAAAAAGGACATAATGTGAAAACCAGGTTCAGATGGTTTTGTTGAGGAAAAAGGACTCCACTGTCTGTTGGATTTGGGGCCACGTGTTTTATACTCTGGCAGAAAACCTATCTGTCAGCACGATGGACCCAGTGTAGCACAGGCCACCGCTCCAGAAGGAACAGTGTACACAACTGTTGGCACCTTCAATAGCACACTACAGATGCCCAGAGCAGAAACACTGTGAGGGTGCTGCTATTTATGCTTTAATCTAAAAATTGCTTTAACCATGGAGCTCAGGTAAGCCCTGTCTTATGACTTTGGTCCCACGAGAGTCCCTCCTAGAGCAGCTTTCATAACTGTGGGCTTGGGGGCAGGAAGTAAAACCAAGCAAAGGCTGTCCCTGAAACCTCAGACTGGTAGAGCCAGCCATGGGCCAATAATTGCTCCCTACTCCTGCCCATGAGAGCAATTCTTAGTCCATGCCTGGGCAGTAGGAGCCCCAGCACAGCCCCTGTCTGTCAAGGAGGTTGGATACGGATTCAGGGAGGATTCATCTGAGGGCTAAACATTCTGGGAGATTTTTCTTCTTGGGTGTGGACTTGTTTGGGGGAATGGTCCCCCTCCCCCTCTCTAGTACCAGCCCACTAGGAATGTCTCCCTCTGTGCTGTGCTTGTCTCCCATTGTACTTGGAGGCTCAGAAGTTGATTTCACAGCCTCCCTGCCAGAAGGCAACTGGCCTCAGGATGAGCCCTGCACGAATCCCACCCTCTTGTGGTTTAGGTGAGACCATGGATCACCAGTGTTTGTGTGGATGATGGAATTATCTCAGATGTGGCGACTAGGAATGAAGACAGTCTTCACACAACTGAAAAGACACAGGCTTTACGGGGTCAAGTGTACAGCCCTGAAACTCAAGTTTAATGAGTGTGAAGGTATTAAGAGCTAGGACATGCAAAGGTGTCAAGATCGTGGTGCAGCCTGTCCTGCATGCAGACAAAGGCCAAGGTAAAGGCCAGCCTTCTCCTTCCCTTCAGGCTTCTGTCATCTCGGGCTACAGCAGAGAGGCCCTCACCAAGTGAGATCTTCAGGTTCTTTAACCTTGATCTATCTAGCCACTTAACTGTGGAAAATAAATTTCTGTTTGAATACATTATCTACACTTAGGTATTCTGGTACAGCACAGAACCAGATGTTGACTTAAGGGTCTATAATGACAGTACTCATGTCACTGCACAGGGACCGTGGAAAGGCACGGAAAGTACGAAAACATATTTCACCTGTACCTCAGTCAGGTACAGGGAAAAATAGGAACAATCCTTTGGAGAGACCTTCATACTGGACAAGAGAAGACGCCTCGCTGAGTGCTAACCTGTCCTCTGCGGGTTGCTTGTTTCCTTCCATAGAGTGCGGGGCACACTGCCCGGCTGTTGCGGACCAAGACTGAGAGAAGGAGTGGAGTCCACCTTTCCAGAATCTGATGCTCGGTCCTGTGACAGTGATGCCTCAGAGACGGTGCCACAGCTGAAAACAAGGATGGGGCCAGTCCCTTCATGGGGCCAATTAAAAGAACTGGCCCAGGACGCTCAGGAGGTGGCACCCACAAATGGTAAATAGGAGCCTGAATAGATGACAGAGTGCAAGGAGATAACTGAGCAAAAATTGCATGAAAAAAAGGACATAAAAGTTATCAGTTTTTTAAAGACAAAAAGATATTAATTATAGATAAAAA
>NW_004525005.1:113288-115169 GCF_000260255.1 Octodon degus
GCCCTGGGGCCCACCCTGCAGGTGTCCTCTGCATACAGAGCTCAGCGCCTGCCTGGCTTAGGAGGCCCCATCTCCAGCAGGCACCCTGGGGCCCACCCTGTAGATGTCCTCTGCATACAGAGCTCAGCTCCTGCCAGGGGCCCTGGGGAAGGCAGCCACAGGGCGGGGAGGATGATCCCGCTCCCACCTTACCAAGATTCAGTTTCTGGAGAGATCGGCACTCTGCTGTAGGGATCCTTGGGAGACCCCAACACAGCCCTTCCAGAGGCTCTGCAATCATTCTGTTGAACTTGTGCAACTGTGACCCATAAACCTTTACTTATATAAAAAATTAAACCTCATGAGTGGCTTCCTGCCTGAGGCCAATTCCACCTTGTCCCCTGCTATACTCTTTCATTCCTCTGGAGCAACCTGACCTGTCCTGTCCCAAAGATTTGCTCTGGCACGGACAGATGCCACAGTGGCGGAATCAGCCTCCCCTGGGTCCCACTTTATCCCACGTGCTCAGCAGCACGCTCTCCCTCCTGAAGCTCCTGCTGGACACCAACTTCCTGCCTGCTCCACTTTGCTCTGGCCTGCAGTGCTTGCTGAGCACCTGTTGGAAGCTCTGCTCTTATGAGTCCCCCAGGAGAGTCTTTCAGAGCCCCTCCCTCAGGGAGTTGTAGAAAGGAGGGGCATTGATCGTCGTGGGTTCAGCCTATACATATCTCAAGCCCAACAGAAATTTAATTGAAATGGAGCTAGGGTCAAGCTTCCTAATTCCACTACTTACATCCATCAGCGAGGATGTGTCTTAATCCCACTCACTTATTTGTGAAGCCACAGGAACCGCAGCATATCCAAGAGGCTTGGATTGCAGGCATGTGTCCCAGAAACACACTTGCAATCCGGAGCATTTGTATGTCAAGGCAAATCTCTGCTTAAGAAATAATGGAATCCCAGATGGTTGTATATATCTCAAAAGTGTCCATTTAAAAACTGTTCCAATACTGTAATATAATTCAAAACAATGACAACAATATAAAAATATAAACAAAAAGGATCAAATCCACCTGCCTTAACTTTTAAATCCTTCATGACTGCTGTGAGACAGGAGAGGAAGGCCACTGTGTGGGATATTCTCACTGTCACCGATAGAATCCCTGCCACCTACTAACAGTGGAATTTTTCTCTTGTGCAGTTGAACAAGCAACCTGTGCATTGTCACCTGCTTCTGCCTCCTTTTGAGCACTGTGCTAAAAGTGGCACTGCACTGTCGCTCAATGGGTGCCTTGCCCCTCCCGCTGCAGGCTTGCTCAGGCATCGCTTTGCTACAAATTCTGCACAGCCCCACATTTCACACATTGCCCTAGTGTCACTCCAGGAGAGCATTTCCTCTTTGTTTTTGTTTGTTTGTTTGTTTGTTTGTTTGTTTTGCTTTTGGCGGAACCGAGGATTGAACTCAGACCCTTACGCTTGCCAGGCAAACACTTATACTACTGAGCCACCTCCATGGCCCCACCTCTTCCTGTTTTTCTCCTCTACAGACAAGACTTCCCTCATAACACTTGGATGTCAGCAGGTGACCACCCACAATCCCAGAGGGACAGGTAGCAAAACAGAGAGCAGTGGAGAGACAGTAGCTCGGCCGTGAGACTTTCAGAATCAACGGCTACTCTTATCACCAACCCTCCTTGACTACCAGGCTAAAGTTTGTTAGAAATATTTATTTCTCTTGTGGAATACTCACGAAACAAGTTACTTGCAACCCTAGATTTTACTGTACTCTGAAGATGTTCTCTGTGTCTAAGTATTCTCTTTGCCAATGTGCATTTTTTACACAGCGTAATTGGGATGAAAACTTGAAATAATGATAAAAAGTGTGATTTCCAGAATCCAAGT
>NW_004525005.1:115739-118396 GCF_000260255.1 Octodon degus
CTGCCTTCCCTCACTGCTTTAGTCCGCCCTGTCCTGGAGGAGCGAAGGAGGCCCAGGTCAGGAATCTGCTCCCCTGGAGACTCAGTCTCTGCAGGGTCCCAGCACCCCATCCCCGCCCCTTTCCTTACTGTGTACCCCTCAAGGAGACCCCGTGTTGCCCTAGCAGGGCTGCTCGTCTCTGGAGCTCTGCTCTGCAGCACGGACCTGGGGCGGGGACAGGTAGACACTAGGGTCTCAGTGAAGCCTTCCTGCCCACTCTGAGGACGGCCCCAGGTCAGGATTGGAGAGGAAGAGGAGCCTGAAGGCATGGCTCACTGCCTTCTCTTCCTGTGTGCTGGCTGAAGGACGCCCAGGGCACATCCGGTGCATCGCTTCCGTCGGCATCTTAGGTCCAGGCCTGCGGACCAGGCGCCCTGGGCCTGTGCGGTGCTCAGCTGGCGGGTGCGCACTGACGGACGGCACTGAGATGCACAGCTCTATAAGGTGCTCTGCTGAGCCCTGTTCTACACTCAGAACAATTAAATCTGAATTGGTAGCAAGTAAGTGGAGCAGATTTCAGCTTAGTCATCCCCGGAGCTCGCGCTGCACACACGGTACTGCTGTCTGATGACCGGACCATGTGACGGGTCCCTGCCCAGTCCCAGGTTCTGGTACCGAGTTCTGCTGCAGGTCAGGAGTGGCTAAGGGAGTACTGTGAGGTCGCCTGGGTTTTACCACGGAGAACTTGGGGTGCTGCGCGATCTGCAGCTCTCGGGCTCCACGGGACAGAAGAGCACTTCACCTCCACCCAGGAGCCAGCAGACAGGGAGGAGTCCCCCTCAGGGGAGGAGGGAGGGAAAACGATACGGCACTCCTCGTAGCCCATATAGTGCTGGCATAGTTAATTTAATTTACTTAAACAAGTGTTAAGGGAAATACGTATGCCTAGCTGTCCTGTCACTCGATTTTCACGAGTGCAGAATTGAGATTCACAGAGAGGCTCATGAGTAAGCACCAGGTGACGGGCCCACCCGTCCTGCTTGTAAACTCAAAGTGAGCGTTCTTTTCCCTCCCCTGTCCCCTCCAGCCTCAGGTGCACCCCCTCTCATCCATGTTCAGCCCGCGCACACGGGGAGCATTACGCTGACCTGCTCCTCCTCGGGCTGGTACCCGGACCCTGAGCTCCAGTGGAGGGAACCACGAGGACGGCTTCTTTTACCTGAATCTAAGAGGCAGTCCATAGGAGAAGATGGACTGATCCGCGTGGAGAGCACTGTGACGGTGGACGAAAGCTCAAAGGCAGGTGTGTTCTGCTTGGTCAGGAACCCGGTGCTCAGAGAGGAGAAGGAGGCGCGGCTCTCCATGGCAGGTGCGTTCCCTCAGGGCCCGCCTTCTGCGGGGGTCACTGCTGAGCAGCGGTTTAGTAGAGATGGCTCTGATGGCAAGACTGGAAAGGCGGCCCAGCGTACACATTTCCAGCTCTCATCTGGAGCGCTAAATGTAACCGATTTTCTAGTTCTTATTTTTTATACAGCAAATCATTACTATTGCACTTAATAAGAGATGATACAAAACTTTTGTGTATCTGCATGTTCAGGAACGTGTTGAAGCTCACTCTAAGCTTGTCAAAGCCCCTTTCCCAAGTGAGACCCCTGCACAACCCTGTGGACTTCATTCTTCCAGTTGCGGTCCTGGCCCTGCCCCCTGCTGCTCTGTGACCCTGGACAAGCTCTAGCCTCCATCTGGGTGTCTCCTGCTAAGTAGCAATGACCCCGCTGTCCCTGTCCTCAGGCAGCCCTGAGCAGTGACTCCCCGGGGCATCCGAGGGCAGAGAGGAGCTGCCCACCGGAGGCCGCGCTGTGCCCCACCCCAGCGGCTGCCCCAGGAGGCCAGCGTGGCTCCTGGGCTCCCGCAGCGTCCTGGGTCCTTTCCTGAGCCAGAGAGCAGCTGCGGGCCTGTGAGACTGCTCCTGCCCTGAGCATCTGTCCCTCCCAGCCTGGCTCCGCCCCTTCCTCTCCTCTGCTCCCCTCTCCTGCTCCTCCCCACAGCCCCGAGGCCTGTGGAGCTGCCTGCTGGGCTCCTCTGTGTCCTCACAGGAGCAGGTTCCCATGGCCTTGACCCCTGAGCCCTTTCCAGGGGTGACATCCAGCTGGGCGCACTAAGGGCCTCTCTGTGTGCCCTGTTTGTTCTGAGCTGTAGTTTTCTGTATCCCCGTGTGGAATATAAAGTATTGCAGGTATTGTGTTCTAATTCTTTAATATCTGCACTAGCTGGTAAAGTAATTAATGCCAAGTGTCCTTTATCTGGAGGAATTAGAAAAATGCATTTGTGATTTAATTTGGTAACTCACATTAAACGTAGGCAGCACTTTTGCGGTTGGAATGGTAAAGAGAGAATTATGTATCAGAGAAGTGAACGTCTAATAGAACCTTAGGAAAACAAAATTCAAGTTGGTACAATGGTCCTCGTGTTATAGTTAGACTTTCATACCCATAGTGGATTGCAGAATATTTGAGAGAATGGAGAGTTGGACCTAAGAAATGCAGTTATCTTCTGAGCCTGCATTGTCTCATAGGCTAAGCCCAGGTCCTTCTTTAGCTTTAAGTAACTGACAGACAGTCACACCCCTCAGATGAACCTGTGCAGGAACTGGCATGGGCTCTCCGCGCGCACCCCAC
>NW_004525005.1:118861-120612 GCF_000260255.1 Octodon degus
CCCCTGGAGAACCGATGGGAGGACTGGAGCCCAGCAGCCAAGCGGGCGGGCCCAGCGGGGTCTCAGCGCTGCTCCCTGTTTTCCAGAGGCCCTGTTCCCGCGGGTCAGCGCCTGGACGGTGGCGCTGGCTGTGCTGCTGGTGCTGCTGGCCGTCGCCTTGGTGACCACTGCTGTCCTTCTCCTGAGATCCAGGAGAGCCCGAGGTAAGGGGGGCAGTGTAACTTGGCTCAGTTGTGGAAGGTTCGTAGGACCACAGTTATGTATAAGTAAACA
The DNA here is from genome assembly GCF_000260255.1 of Octodon degus. Lineage (NCBI taxonomy): Eukaryota > Metazoa > Chordata > Mammalia > Rodentia > Octodontidae > Octodon > Octodon degus. The sequence continues at coordinate 119,135 of NW_004525005.1, forward strand.
GTGATCTTACACATTCTTGTTTATTTAAAATTGACAGAAGAACCGCAAGGAGGAAGAGTTCTTTCTTTTACAGATTCTTGCATCTTAGCAGGGATTTTTATTTTTTCCGGACTCTCACTGCTTCCTCTGAAGGGCCTGAGTGTCCTCACACTTGAGGTCCCAAGTGCTGCCCAGACCCACAAGCATGCGTCCCTCGTGAGCACACAGCATGGAGCTCTGCTCAGGACAATGGGGACCAAGCGTCCTGCACTGCTGCCACCAGGGCTCAGCTCAGTGTCCGGCCCAGCGTTCCGAGTGCTTCTTGCCCAGAACTGGCTGATACACAACATCAGTTGAGTGACAGGGCGTTTCTTATTTATGCTTTTTATTTGTCTAGAAAAATAAATTCTGTTTTATTGCATGGATTATGGAGTATCATATGACACCCAATTTTCACAAAATCTCCCTTCTCATAATTAATTTGTTTGCCATGACGTCACGTTGACCTGAACCTCAGGCTCTGCTGCTCCTGTGGGAATGCTGTGCTTGTCTACGTGAGCAGCAGTGGCCAGGAGCCACCTGGTGGAGCTGCTGTGGACACCAGGCAGGTGCCACATGACCTCAGGAGGGCAGGAGGAACAGCGAGTCTTTTGGGAGATTACAGGGTTCAGCCCCCGCCAGGGGATACGGGAGGGAGAAAGGTCAGTGGCAGACCCTGAGCAGGCCGGCCCTTACCCGGACGTAGCTCTCAGGTAGCACGCGGCATTGCCCTTCCCCTCCGGAAACTCCACATTAGCAGCCTCACGGAGGTGAGAGGTGTGATGAGCCCTGGGCGGGAGGGTGCGGGACTCACGGACTTCAGGGTGGACACTGAGATCCGCATAGCGGGAGGCCCGAGGTTGAAGCTGAGATCTGCGGAGGTCGCTCCCTGCCGGGGGACAGCGGGCTTCGGAGCGCGCTCTAAACACGTGGTAAAGCTGTGCCTAGGAGAAGCATAATCGTCCTTAACCAAATGTACAGGAAGAGGAGTTTTTTGACAAAATATTGACTTTATGAATCAGAGCATCCAAAGAATATACTAAAATTTTGTTTAGTTAAGGAACTTTAAAATTAGTTTTTCTTAGACTGTTTTCTTTCATTTGTTGCCAAAACACGTAAAGAGATTAGGTATGCAGGAAGACTGAGGGGCCAGGACGTGGGAACTCCATTGGTCCCAGGTCTGCTGCCAGCAGCTGGCATCCTGGGGTGGAAGAAGGCTCAGGTGCAGAGTAAGACGTTGTCTGGCCCTGCTCACCTGCGCAGCATTTGAAGTGCTTTTTTTTTTTATATTTGAAAATTTTATTGATAAACACATAGCAATGAGACAGTTTCAAATCAAATCTGAAGTACAGTTTCAACAATTAACACACTGCATATATTCTTCTTAGTGGTTAATTGCTGTACAAGATGCAGACTTGTGATCCTACTTACAAACACCATTAGAACAAATCATTCTATTC
>NW_004525005.1:126770-129846 GCF_000260255.1 Octodon degus
CTGTTGTGCCCCTGTGGCAAGATGTTCTGCTCCTGGACTAGCTGGGTGGATCTATCCTCTACACTCTCTGCAGGGATTGCAGTTGCAGGGTCACACCCCAGGCATGTATGCCAGGCCTGAGCTGTGCCTGGAGGGGGCAAGGTGAAGTAGGGGGAAGAGGAAGCTCTCCCACACACTCACTGGACCTGGGCTAAGACACCACAAAATTCCTACTTGGAGAGCGGGGTGGGGGAGGTACTGCGGAGTGGTGGGGGTGGCCCAAGGGGGTGGGAGTGGGTCTGGCCCACACTGTACCTGGGCTGGGAATGGTCCCGCTGGCACAGGGTAGCAGGAAGCTCTCCACACACTCACCGGACCTGGGCTGGGACTCTGAAGTGCTTTAAGAGGAGGATCCGAAGTCTGCGTGATTAATTTGGAGAAGTAGCAAGATATGGGCTACAGTTTCAGTTTAGTTTCCAAGGCTGCTGGCTTGACTTGAGCTTCCAAGATGGGGCCTTTTCAGGCCGAGGTAGGTGAAGGCGACTTCCTCTCTGTGCTCCGACTCCTGGTCTTATCACTTACTCCAGATTCTGCTCATCATTTTCTAGGCCAGCTCTGCAAGCATGGTGAAGTTCTGAGAATATTCAACCGTATTTCTGGAGAAAATCATTTGAATATTCTGAGAAGCATCTATTGATTAGTGTTTACTGCTCATCTAGGTTTTCAGATATGTGACTGCTCACTCCCAAAATTAAAAGATAAAATGAGGAGAAACTATTTTGTGTTCACCATTTCTAATGAGCACAATCTCACACACTACATATTTTTCAGCTTTGTTTCTAATTGCTCTGCTCAGAAAAGAGCAGGTCACCTCTGTGTCCAGCTGTGCTGAGCTGTCCAGTCTCAGGCTAAAAGGTCCCTGTGGTCAGATGTTGATAAATCACGTGATGGGAGGCGATCGTTGTGGGCAGGGAGTGGAAAGTCTTGGGTAACATACTTTGGTAAAAAACAGCATAGTAGGTGATACCTGACAGGCTAAGTTTGAATCTTTAAAATCCAGTACAATCCATACTCGGTAAACTTTTATGATTGCAAGATAAAAGTCCACATGTGAATTAGATGCCTTTTTTGATCTGAAATACTGTTTAGAAACAACTAAAATTTCTAAAAACAGCTAAAGAACTAAATTCTCCTTACTAAATTTTGCAAAGTAAATGTACTTGTAGCATGTGGAAGGTGTTAGATGTAATGGAAGAGAAGCCATGTTAGGAAAACCGTATGAGGACTGGGAGTCAGTCTGCATGCATAGTCCACTGGATAAAAACCAGTGTTTTTTTCTTCATAAGTAGTTGACCGCCTGCTCCGTGATTTGTGATTAGCCAAAAAAGAGACAGAGCTGACATCTTAAGACAGGTGTGCATTTCATGCTGGTGTCATAAGGCCAGAGCAAGTGCTTTAACGTGGGCTGTGGATCAGAGTAATCACAGGGCTCCTAGAGAGCACTGTGAGCGGAGCTGCGTCGGCAGTGATGTGGCTGAGGCAGCGTGCATGGAGCTGAGCTCGGGGCTGAGCAAGGGGCTTGAAGGACAAGGAGGAAGCCTGCATGACCAAGGCAGGAGCTGCCTGCAGAGGGGAGCTGAGGTTCCCTCAGAGGAAACACCCATGGGCCAGGGGCTGAAGAGGAAAGCCAGGCTGACAGTGGAAAATGTAGCATCTTATGGCCATGAGAGCACTTTGATCCATTTCAAACAGCATTGGCCAGGCTTCAGAATTTCAGTCAGCTTTGTAATTATCTCTTTTAAAAAGATATTTTTCAGTTTAGAACTCTGGGTAACGAGCTTGGCAGGAAGAGTTCAGGTACTCAGGAACCCAGGGATGAGCAACTGGCATGGAAGTGCTGAGGACCCCAGGTTTCTAGCCTAGTGAGAGGAGTCCAGGGGCAGTGGTTTGCATATGAACTCAGAAGTTATGATTTCTTTTGTTATATAGCTATAGGCTTTGCTCTTATGGCCATAAGTACAAAAAGGGCTGGGGAGGTAGCTCGGCAGTCTAAGCGCCTGCCTGGGAAGTGCAAGGACCCGGGTTCTACCTCCAGTACCGCATGCTCTGCCAGCCCTGGAACCCCAGGCACACCATGCCAGCCACCGAAACCAGGTATGATGGTTTGGTTCATGCCTGTAATCCCAGCACTGGGGAGGCTGAGACAGGAGGATCGCTAGGAGTATGAGCTGTATAGCAAAACCCAGTACCAAATAAATAAATGATTAAAAGAATAAAGTATAAAAGTAATAATTACCAAGGTTTTTCAATTTATAAATTTTTCTTCATTGCTAATTGTGATGCTGTGACTCAGATATCAGAGCTGTGTTAAGCACTTGGTCTCCTTTGGCCAACAATATTGGGAAATGCCTCACCAAAGCCCTATACTTAAAGATGGCGGACAGAGACACGTGGAAGCTAGCATTCCACTCTCAGCTCATTGGGAAGGCAGGATCTCAGGCCAGTCACAAACCAAGAACCCCTGACACATAGAAAATACTCCCAAAGAACACACTCTCTCTACAGTGGCTTTGTTAGTAGTAATATAGCTAGCTACTATCAAAATTCACAAAAATTATCACAGAAATAAAGAGTTCTTTCTGAAATAGAAAATGATCAGACAAAGGGGCAAAATGAAATCTCAGACCCACAGCCCACCCTGAACAAGTCAAGAAGACATCAGCATACAAAAAATTGTAAGTCACATGTAAAATCCCTGAAAGTATGGCCACTGAAGTAAAGAAACAACTCCTGAGGGGTATAAAGGAAATGAGATCAGAAATAATCTCTCAGGTAAAAAGGAAGGATTCCCATGATGAAAGAATTGCTGAGCGTATCTAAAGAAGACACTGATTAAAAAGTAGAGGAACTTAGAAAAATGACGAAGACTTGAATGAACACTATAGGAAAGGAATCGAATGCATGAAACAGACGCAAACAGCTATCTAGGAAATAAACTTTCCATTAGAAGCTGTCAAAAACCATTTGAATGAAACTGAAGATACACTTTCAACCCTTGAAGTCCTTGTTGCAACCAGTGACTGGGAAAGGAAATGTT
>NW_004525005.1:131261-138234 GCF_000260255.1 Octodon degus
GCCTATTAGTCTCACATTGTTCATCTTTGCATCGTCTTGCAGGTATTGAATTATTTTTTCCTGCATCCTAGTTGTTTTTAATAGATCTTTTCTTGCTTTTTCACTAGCTGCAATGGTGTCTTTCAGGTCAGAAAGTCTATTTTCACTTTCACTCAAATGGTTTTGCCAGCTTGTGATTGAGATTTTAATTTCCTATATCCACTTTGAACCTGTTTCAAACATTCTATTTCTTTTGTAAATTGCTTATTCAGGGGTTCCATCATTTTTATATTCTGCTCTATTTTTTTTTATCAGGGTATTCTTTAGAAGCACTTAGTACTTCTTTGATTATAGTTATCACTAAATTTTTTAGTTCCGAAATTATTTCTGATCTGATTTCTCCTATACCTTTCTGCAGTTGTTTCTTTACTGCCAATGCTATTATTTCAGAGATATTTGGTGTGTGATTTCCAGTTTCCTCAATGCTGGTATATTCTGCAGTTGTACTGGGTGGACTTGGGGCCTGAGACTGCATTTTGTTCCTTCTCTTTGACATTTTGTATACCACTGTCTTCTGACCTTTGATGTAGAACTTAGATAGAGTTATTACCTTAGCACCAGGTTGGGATCTACGAAGTTCAGATTCCTCCAGGTGGGTGTGGCTTGGATCTGGCTGGGGTCTGGCTGCTGTGCCCAACTTCTTCCTGCTGCAGCCCTTGGAGTTGAACCCTTTGTGTCACTCTGGCAAGATGTTCTGCTCCTGAATCAGCTGGGTGGGTCTTGTCTCTATCCTTTTTGCAGGAGTACTGCTGAAGGGTTCCACACTGGGTCTGCACTCTGGGTTGAATGAGGATCCTGTGGGCCCCAGGTGGTCTCATTCACACACTGGGCCTGCGCTCTGGGTCTATTCAGATCTGGCGGGCCCGGGTGGTCTCACTCACTCGCCGGGCCTTCGCTCTGGGTCTATGCGGGATCCAGCGGGCCCCAGGTCATCACACCACACACACCGGGCCTTCACTCTGGGTCTCAGAAATGTTTCTTAAAGATAACAAGGATGCAGAGAATTACAGTTCAATAACTACAAGATTACACAAAGATGATCAATATAAGACAGATAAGTGTCATTGAAAAAGAGGCAGTCAGTGCAAATGACATAAGAATACATGCAGAAGTAGTAGCAGAAAGATCCTCTAGCATGGGGAGAGAATCTCACATACAGATAAGTGAAGCACATAGAATTCAAATTAGCATCAGCCAAAATTAAATCTACACCCAGACATATAGTAATCAAGGTATGAGAAATTCAGTACAAGAACAACATGCTGAAAGCCACTATAGAGAAGAAGCATCACACATAAAGGAAAGCCAATCAGAATCACGTAAGATTTCTCAACACAAACCATCAAATCAAGAAGAGCTCGAAGTGAAGTACTTAATGTCCTGATAGAAAATAACTTCTGACCTAGATTGATAAACCTGCAAAACTACCATTCAAAATTAATGGGGAAGTAAGACACTTCTATGACAACAAGAAATTCATTACCACCAAACCAACCCTAAAAAAAGTTCTGAAAGATATTGTAGAAAGAAGCCACCAAACAGGGCAAACAATTAAACACAGGGGAAAAGTAGGGAACCAACAGCAGGAAAACAGCACGACAAAGACAATTGGGCACATACTGAGGGAAAGGAGAAAAGAAAGAAAAAAAGGAAGGGAAAAAATCATGTATGTGTATACACAGGACAGCTAAAATGATTGTGCTACTCACGTTTGGCAGTTTATTTAAGGTAGCAGCTAACACTTCACATTTTTGCTTTGGCCAGTTTTGCATGTTTATTTGTGGTGATCTGGGCAACCACACTGAAGACAGCAATGTGCAGTAGAACAACCGCTGAAAACCTACCCTCTTGGTTTCTTTAAAAAACTGAATTTCATTTCTAATACCTATTAATTTCCTATTTTCATTAAAATAAATCTTAAAAAATCAAAAGGTAAATGTCTTTTTTTGTAGGATTGGAAAAGATTCCTTAGTGACTGGTAAATTTTCAGAGAAAATGAAGCTGAATTCCACTCAGAGTCGCACATTTGGTGATGTGAATGAAATGGTCTAAAGCTCCATCCATGTGTAACTGTACACGAGTGAATCATGGGCCTCTGCGGTCACAAAATGAACTTGCTGATCACTGTGTGAATTAAGTACTGTGTAGCCCACGGAAGAGAGCAGTGTGAGTGAGAGAACTTCCCTGACTTCTTGATTTTCTCTCATGTTCTTTGTTTTTCCAGTACTAGGGCTTGAGCTCAGGCCCTGGGCTCGCCGGGCAAGCACTTAATCCACCGAGCTATCTCCCTGGCCCTCTTTCGTGTTCTGCAAGTCAGGCGGCCACTTGCTTCTTTCAAATTGGAGCGGCCTGAATTCTGTTCAACGGCTGCTCCAGATTGACCTGTGGGCCTGGCTTTAGTGACATCTCTGATACTTAGTAAGTTCGGTGACCTTTCAGAGACATGAGGACATTGCCCTGGTGGAATATTGGCTGGTCTCTAGCGGGGCCGGGCCCGGGCTCTGGATGCTTACTGCAGGAGCTCACCCTCAGGTCTGAGCAGTCAGTCCTCCAGGCACCTTGGCGCAGATGTAGGTTCTGAGTTCTTGGTGGTAACTGTGCAGCCAGGAAAGGTCAGAAGGAGATAGCTCTATACCTACATGCAGGCCTATACAGTAAATAATAATTAATCTATCATATCTACTTAGAATCCACTCAGTTTTTTCCATGAAAGAGTAAATTCACCCATGAAATCATTATATACAAAGCAAAGCGTGATCAGAATGAATATCTCCTCCATCAGGCTGTGAAACTTGAAATGACTCAGCCAGCATGAGCTTTTTTCTAATTTTAATATACTATAAATTACCAATATTACACAGCCATAAATCATTCACTTCTATGTGTGTAGTTACAAAATAATCACTTAAATTTTATTATAGACCTATATTCATTCTTATCTCATTTTTGTTGTTTTCTTTTCAGAAGTGCTCTGAAAGACTGTGGGGTTAGAGATTTAAATAGCTCACTTTCTCTCAAGAAGCTAACCCCACAGATGCCATTTGCCCAGGAGGTCTCCAGGCTCACTGTGACCCTGGGCCAGTGTGACAGAGCACTCCTGTTTCCATCACAGCCCTGGTCAGAGGCAACCACAATTTAGTACCAAAGCCTGGCTATGTGGGCCGGGATGCTCTCGCCATCCAGTTTACTCTTTAAATCCTACATTTCCTGTGAAATCAATTGTCACAACATGTGAGTCCCAGAGTGCCCCTCCGCTTGGTCTGCATGCCAGAGAGGTGCCCCTGCCCTGCTCCCAGCAGCCCAGGACGCTGTTCCTCCACGCAGTGTCCCCAGCAGGCACTGTGCCCTGCAAAGAGCTGCTTCCTACTTAACCAGGAGACCATCCCCAGGTGACTCTGGGGTCTCCTGCCCAGCAGCTGATGGCCCTCCATGGCTGCCCCAAGCTGGTCCTGGCTCGGCTGCGCCCTCTGGGGTGAGGAGGCTGCAGCCTGGCCCTGCTCTCTCTCAGCTTTCCTGAGGCTGCGCTTCTCCAGGCCCCACAGCCCTGGGGAGGGAATCTTTGAAAGCTAAGCTAAGGCAAAGCACCACCAGAGAGCCACCAGAGTTATATATCTCCTCTCGACTGCAGACATCCGAAAACTTGTGACTGCTGACCTGGATGATGTTTGTGACATTTCCTTTCTCATCATTTAAATCGCACTCAGTTTCAGGCTTTCCATCAGAATGAGTCTTTTCCCAATAGCCAAACAGGTGCCTAAACAAAATGCACCCAGACTCAATTCATTGCTGACCGCATTAGTACCAATATGAAAACCTCTACAGAGGGTACGCCACACCCCGAGTAATTCCGCTGAAGTCCTCTTCCTAAATTGAGTTAATACTACTTTGAAGAAAAGAATACTTGGAATGCACAAAACAACAGCTATGAGGCTGAAATAATTTAACTTATTTTTAAATTATTAAGTCATAAAAAACAATTTCTCATCAGGAAAAGTTATTTCACTGTCATCACAGTTTTATTTTAATATGTCACAGAAATCCTGAAGAGGACAAACTGTACTTTATAATGATGACATAGAAAGGCATATAAGTAGTGCTTTCTCCTCTGCGTGACACTGAGAAGCACCAAGTATTAAATGCGAAAGACAGGGAAGAGCTGACGGAGAGAGACAGTGGAGAGGCGGCCAGAGCGCAGAGCCCGAGGACGCTGCAGCCCAGTCAGGCTTCCTCACTGATCTCAGCGGTTTAGTGCTGCAGGCTCTGCTGGACAGAGCTCAGCACCGTGGCCACAGGGCTGGTCTTAGCCTGACTGCCCCAGAGCCACTGCCTGTGACTCAGAGGGCGCTGAGGGGTCCGCGGCTGCAGAGGATTCAGAGCTCTAAATGCTAAGATTTGTAATTTGAGCAAGTATATTAAGGACAACAGTGTTCTATTAAAGCTTATTGAAAGGAAGAGTGGCTGTTTAATTGTTTAATCAATATTACATATCTATATCTTGCAGTCTAAGGAAACAAATTTGACAGTAACAATATGTAATATAGCAGCCACTGTTAATATTGAATTCTTTTTTTTTTCTTTTTTATATTTTAGGGAAGGGTCTATGGGGTGTTCAGGGTCTCACTATTAGATTGGACTTGTAGTAATTCCCCTGTTTACAACCTCCCATGAGCTGAGATTACAGGTGCGCGCCACCATGCCCAGTCTCAATCTGCGTCTCAGCACACCTCGGGGGTAGGGCTGGCATGGCAGGTCCGGTGATCGAACCCCTGGTCCCTGCACCTGCTTGCAGGCACTTTAATCCACTGAGCTATTTGGCCAGCCTCCTAATAGTCCATTCTTGTTCTGAAATTCAGTGCCATTTGTACTGTCTTATATTGCTTTGTTTTGTCTTTGCTTAGTTATTTGTTCTAGTTTTTGTGTTTGTTTTTCTAAATGAACACAAAAAACCTTTGATGGAAAACATGGAGTGAGGAGAGGAAATATTCTAGTGCTTTGGTGAGGCTGGAGTGAGGACCTCGAGGAAATCCAGGATGCTGCAGGGCAGGGGAAGGGGAGACAGAGGTGTGGACGGGCTCAAGCCTGGGCATCTGAGGACACAGTCTGGTCCCTGCAGGGAGGTCCAGCACGTTCTCAGCTCCCAATTGGGTGGTCATTGTCATCGTCACTGTCTTCTTTTCTCCTCCTCCTCCTCTTCCTCCTCCTCCTTCTAAATGTATTTGGTTCTTACAAGGTCTCACTGCGCAGCTCATACTCATAATGGTCCTCCAGTGTTTAAGCCTCTCTAGTGCTGGGATTACAGGCATGCACCACTACTCTCGGACACTGTGCTGGCTCATCCCGCCCTTGGGGCAGGGCTGGTGCAGCATGTGGTGCAGGGGATTGAACTGCAGATACTGTACTTGCCTAAGCTTGCCTAACCAGGTGCTTTAGCCTACTGAGTTATATCACCCACCCAAGATCAGGCCTTCTGTTAACTGTCCTCCAGAAATGGTCTCTCCTATATCACAGCCCCTTTTGTAATAGGACCACGGCTTGTGTGACGTTGGACCAAAAGAACAGGTCTCTGCTTCATTCCATTTTAGATTATTGCTTGTCTTTGTCTTTATATTTAGAGGCTAACTCTACTTGGATAGACTCATGGGGCCACTGTTTGCATGATTTTACATTTTATCAGCTTAAATTTTAAATGATTATTCTTTGTTTTATCATCTTAAGGAAAAACTATTGCATATGTGTCATTGAAGTACTCAATGTACATTACTACTAAAAACAAATATGATTTGAATATTTAATGGTACTTTAAAGTGTGCTGATTTTTATGTGCAAGTTTTAGAAATTACCATTTAAGTGAAATTGACAAAAGCTGTCACAGTTTTGGATGATGTTATGGAATAAATATTCTGGATGTATGTGCAAGATATGTCATGTGATCACATTCAGGTAAAAGTGAAGTGGTGAAATATTTTTTCTTTTGAGTTTTAAAAGTTTATGAACATATTTCTCTTGAAAGAATAATATCTGAAATGAACCTTAAGCCAAAGTCCCTCCCCAGCAGGGCGAGGCCCGCTCCATCCCACATCCCACAGAGCCTCCACCCTGGGCGGTGCTGCAGGCCCCAGAGGTCGCCTGGGAGAGCAGAGCCTGCCCCTGGCTCGGCAGCAGCACCCTGGGCCTGGGCAACGCCTGCTGGAGCTTGCTTCTGATAGTGATAAGCCACAAATAATTCTGTCTTCATTGCGGTGAGATTGAAATCAAGTTCAGTGGGGTCCCATGCAGAAATCCAGGACAAGTGGCCCTTACTGCTCTGCTTCAAACTTGTGAAAGCTAAACAAATGTTGCCAAATATTTTATGAATTTTATGCAGACAATGGATAGTGCAACATTCTTGATATTTCAAAAATTAATATTTCTTTGCTTTTTCTTTTAGAGAGAATTGCTAAAGTACTTGGTAAGTTATATTTTATTTACTGTACTAAGTTGAAAATTCAGTATCATTTTATCAAAATATTTATCTCTCTGTGTGATTCTTTGCAGAACAAAGCAAACGCTTTGTACAGCAGTGTAAGTACAGTCCTGATCCAGCACCAACACCCGACCCCTCCCTGCAGCAGCCCGCCTGCCCACTCCCTCCTGACCCTTCTGTCTCCATCTGCTGCAGGTCTGAGGGAAGCTCGCCGATTCGCAGGTAAGTGCACAGGGAACAGCTTAAGATGAGGTCGTGTTGTCCACCTCAGCTTCGTGGGATTCCAGTGCGGAAGCAAAGCTCCTGCCCAATAATCCATAAAACGCATGGGACTAGGAAGCCAGCGTCACCCCTGGCTTCTGTGAGAACCACTACACAGAAGGCGGGAGGTGACACAAGAAACCTCCTCAGGGCGCACCCAGGGGGCGTGTTGTGCTGCGCCCTCACACTACCTCGCAGGTCACCTTGCGA
>NW_004525005.1:138669-142457 GCF_000260255.1 Octodon degus
GCTCTTCTCCTGCAGAGGAAGCGGTCAGCAGGAAGCGGTGCTGGGTGGATTCCTCCACTGGACCTTACGGTCCTTCTCGCTCTCCTAATAAACAGCTGGGCATCCCCGTTCCCTCCAGCGTCCACCTCCTCACTCTCCTCCATTATGGCCCCAGGAAGGCCCAGCCCTAAGCACGGCCCCGCTGACCCCGGCGGCCCTCCCCGGGCCCTGCCCCTCCATAAGCTCCTCTCTCCTCCTCCCTGCCCCTCCCTGCCCCGCCTAGTCCCTCCCCTTGAGCACACTCACCTCCTGCTCTGGGCTGCTGTCCCCGTGTTGCTTCCAGGCCCTCCATCGCAGTTTTCCTCTATGCTTGTGGATGCAGCTCCCCTAAGGGAGAACCTAGGAAGCCCCGTGAGCCCCAGGCCCGTGATAGTACCTTTCCCGGGTGTCGGCCTCATGTCCCCATTCTGGCCAGCCGCGTCCTGGCGACCTCTGAGGTGACAGCACACATCAGCTCCCGAGTTGCAGTGAAGTGGAGAAGTTTCCCTGAGATTAGATATCCCCAGCCCTGCAGTCTGGATGGTCACGGCCGTGGGCTCGGAGAGGACTCCTGGGCCTGCGCTGCGCCCCTCAGGCCTTTTCTGTCAGCGCTCACAGGGTCGGAAGCTCCGTGCTCAGGGGCTCAAGTAGCGGGTCTCCTCTTCTGCAGAAGACGTGGTTCTGGATGAAGACACGGCTCACCCTCAGCTCATGGTGTCAGAAGCTGGAAAACGTGTGCAGTGTTTGCCAAGGAAGCGGAGAGTTCCTGAAAGCCCTGCAAGGTTTACCTCACTCCCAGCCGTGCTGGGTCGGAACCGCTTCTCCAGGGGAAACCATTACTGGGAGGTGGACGTAGGCGGGAACAAGATGTGGACGATAGGAGTGTGCTCGGATTCGGTCAGCAGGGAAGCACAGTTTGGGGATATTTATCCTGAGAATGGGTTTTGGACCATTGACAGGACTCATGATGACTATGAAGCTCTTTCTCTATCCCCTGATGAAATTAAGGTTGTAGAACATCCTTTTGTAGTGGGGATTTTTTTGAAATATGAGGAAGGATCGATCTCTTTCTATGACGTGAAGCAACTTACCCTGCTCCACACTTTCACAGGCAGGTTCACTCAGTCCCTGAGGCCGTACTTTTACACTGAACCTCCCTTTCCAGGACATTATCCTGGACTTTTCATTCCCTTGGTGACTCCACCAGATGAATCTGGCCCTCCGTAGCGCATGGCTGGAGGGCCTTCTGCAGGGCTCGTCCTTGTGGACCAGGAGAGCACACAGCCTCACCGCCAGGGGGCTACAGGACGGCGCTGGGGGCCTCCGCCTCAGCGACCTGCGTGCTCCGCAGCCCTGTGGAAAGTTAAATATAAGCCCTGTTACTTTTCTTTCCTACTGCTCAATCCTGCACATAGCATCCCCTGAATACAGTTCCTTGTATCCCTGTCAAGTTTGAGAAATGCAACTTCTATTTTCCATTTTAGGTGCACGAGTTTCCAATTACTTAGAAGATAACCACATGAAATATAATAATCCTTGTTAACTTCCTATCATCTTATATTGAAACTCTGTATGGTTTATGTTGCTGGTTTCTGTCTTTAAAACAATAAAAGAAAGAGAGGAAGGAGAGATTTATGTCGGCTTCTAGTTTGCAGGTGACTCCATTTGTCCTAGGCCAGCTCCAAGGCAGGTTGCTGCGGCACAGGAGCAGCACAGAGAAGAGCAGCTCAGGGCATGACCCCAGGAAGCGAAAAGGAACAAAAGAAGAAGCCGGGCAGGAGATGCACCCTCCACCTGTCCACGTCCCAGGGACACTCCTTGCCTATAGTGTTGGAGGTAAAAATACTTGAATTGGTGCATATTTGGTCATTCACTTAAGAAGCTCTGATCCACAGAAGGAGCTGGATCAGACAGCAGGTATGGACATGCAGGCTGTTATAGACTCACCCAGAGATGAGCTTCACTGTAGAGAGAACTGCTGAGCAAGTTGTCCTGTATTATGGTCCTGAGACCACAAAGGACCATGAGTAAGTGCGGAGAGGAGTGCAGATGGAAGAAGGACAAATGGGACTGGCGGGAGGGAAACCACAGCACAGGCCAAGCCAGAGCACTCAGGATGGAAGTGCCCTGGATCCCAGGCCTTGGGGGTGGGGAGGGACTCCCGTGAGGTAGGAACAAAAGCCCACAGCCTCTCAGCAGGGTGAGCCTGTCTGTGAGTGCAGCTGTCACTCTTTGTAAGAATATGGACTAGAACCTTAAAGCCTCAATTTTTCTGCATCTGTAGTCCACAGTTTGGAGGTCAGGAAAAGTTAATTCATTGCTCAGAACATTCCATCTCCTAACAGTAAGTCAGCTGTGAGCTCCAACTACAAGCACACAAAGCCTTGCAGACATCTGGATACAAGCCAAGATGTTTCTCCTCTGTCCCTCCAAAGACTCCTGCATACCACTATGTGCAAAATACACTTATCTCCTTCCTAAGAGTCTCCAAAATCTGAATAGTTCCAGCAGCATTGAAGTATCTGAGCTCAAAGTGTCCTCTTAGACCCAAAGCAAAACCTCTTGTTTGAGCCTCTATAAGTATCACAAAGAAGATAAACAATACTGACCACAAGGGCACGGGATAAGCATTCCCAGCCCCAGAGAGAGACAGAGACAGGAGTATGGAAGGAAATGGGACTGCGGCAAGATCATCACCCAGCTGGCTAGAGTGCGTCCCTGGGATGCTAGCAGGTGTTGTCGATCTCACTCTCACAGTCAGCTAAGCTGTGCCCATGCACTCATCCGTGAAACCATTACCCTGTGAACTAACAGAGTGCTTTGAGCTCTCCTGGAAGCCTCCTCTGCTCTCTCTTGACGCCAGGGTGCAGCACACCAATTTCCACAGTGGTGGCACCAGTCTGCATTCCAGCCAGCACTGGAGAAGGGGTTTGTTTTCACCACAGCCGCACCAGCATATACTATTTGTTGAATTCTTCATGATAACCATTGTTTCTGGGATGAGGCAATATTTCTCTGTTGTTTTCATTTGCATTTCTTGAATGATCAGTGATGCTTAACATATTTTCATATACTTATTTGCCATTTGTATTTGATTTTCTGAGAAGTTTGTATTTCTGTCAGATGCCCATTTTTTACACTGGGTCTTTGGTATTTTGGGGACCTGATTTTTTTCAATCTGTTAAATGTTCTAAAGAGAAGTCTTTGTCTCAGGGAGAGTTGGTCAAATTTTTTTCCTACCCTGTATGTTTTCTTTGCATGTATATGTCACACCATGTGAATCTGTTATTTTTCTTGGTTTTATTTTTGTATGACACCTGAACCATGGTTATGCTGCGCTGCAGAGAAAACCAAAGCAGCTGTGAGCTCCAGCTTCATGTTCCAATGATTTTTTAATACAATAAGTGGAACAGACCCAGAGCGCGGGCCCGGTGAGTGAGTGAGATGACCTGGGGCCGCGGGATCCTGAACAGACCCAGAGCGCAGGCCCGGCGAGCGAGACAACACGGACCCACAGGATCTTGACTAGACCCACAGCGCAGGCCCTGTGAGTGAGTGAACCGACCCGAGGCTGGTGGGATCCTGAATAGACCCAGAAGCCTGGCCCGGTGAGTGAGTGAGACTACCCGGGCCCGTGGATCCTCATTCGACCCAGAGTGCAGGCCCAGCACAGAACCCTTCAGCAGAACTCCCTGCAAAGAGGCTAGAGGCAAGACCCACCCAGCTGATTCAGGAGCAGAACATCTTGCCAGAGAGACCCAACGGGTTCA
>NW_004525005.1:158697-161813 GCF_000260255.1 Octodon degus
AAATAAAATAAAAGTCTCATTGAATTACAAAATGAAATGAAAGATCAAGAACCTTTACTAGCTCTTGCTCCTCAGAGATAGTGCCTCCTCTTTTCTTCCTCCTGTACAATATTCAGCTTTTGAGTTGACATCAAGAAAGATAATACAGGAGGTTGTTCATTGCCTATGATGTTCCCTGTCATTGCCAATATACAGGGGCAGCCTCTTTACTGAGTATGAAACATTAAGTTAATCAAAGAGCTGCAGGAAGCCTACAAATCATATGGCCTCACTGCACCATACACCATGGGGTTACTGGATCCTCAGAGGGTGCTGTAGGACCAGGGGATGCTGTTCTCTGCCTCTTGCTTTGGGTCAGTACTCTTTTCCTATCCCTCCCACAAATTATTATGATACTTGATAACTTTTTACCACAATTACAGATCCTTACCAATTCCAGATGCCCCTGTGGTCTTTATGGACACCAGCCCTGTCTCAATTACTCTTCTCTCATTGCTGGGACGAGTATCCAACACCCAAAATGAAGTTAGGAAAGTTTTACTTAGCTCACAGTTACTGGAAGTTTCAGTCCGTACTCAGCTGGGCCTAAAGCAGACCAGCATATGGCAGAAAGCAGCCTTTCACAGCAGTGACAAAGAGCAGAGTGCAAAAGGGAGTAGCAGCAGCAGCAGCAGCAGCAGCAGCAATGGCTGCAGAGAGCAAGTGTGTCTTCCCTTAGGGTGCATTCAGGCTCTCCACCCCAGGCCGGGTGTAGCACTCTCACCCATAATCCCAGCAGCACTCACACCCACAATCACACATGAATCATGAGTTAATCACAAACTCCAGAAGTCTGCACCATGACTGCATGAGGCTTTGGGGGGACAGCTAGACACAAACCCTAACAATCCTAAAGCAATATTTTGTGGTAAGATCAATAAAAAAGTATTGCTATTGGTTCCAAACTAAGGGGTGGGCTGCTTTAAGCTTAAAAGTTTGGAGACAAGTTATGAGAGCTCTACACAGAGCACATTAGCAAGGAGAGGCTGTCTTTCTAAGTGTGTGGTTTTTGTGTAATCTGATGTCCTTGGCTCTAGAGCTCCCACAGTCTGATTCTGAGGATCCTTGTCAGCAGCAAGGAGCAATCAGTTCTGACATAGAAGCTTTGGTGCTGAAAGCTTCTAAGCTGTTGCCTCCAATTCCTCAGACCTAGAAAGCTAGTCCTGTAAAGGCTTCAATTGATAATAACACTGCCAAACACAATGGCATTACAACAGCTCTTAATTTGTCTCTTTTGTATGATGAGTATAAACCAGAAAACCCAAAAATAAAGCAAACATTTTCAGCTCTTCAGCCTATCTCCTCTGATTCCGAGGATCTTTCAGATGCTTGAGAGGACCAAATTGAAAAGAAAACAAAAGATGTTCAGGAGCTGTTCTGCCATATGAAACATTTGACATAATTAACATCCAAATTGATGGAGTGCCTGGATGTTCCAACTCTGCTTTCAGTGCTGGCTAAAATTCATCCTTGGCCTCCTGACCCCTCCAATCCCTCTGCTCCTCCATATGAGGGCAAATGACAGTGACCCAGACTTTACCACGAGAAAGGCAACAGGGACCCAGAGGCTTATAAAAAGGCCGTTAGGAGTTTTTTTTTTTTTTTCTGTCTTCAAACAGCACCCACCTAATAATGCAATCAACCTATGTAACTGGCTTAATACAAGCATCAATAAATGAACATGAATTAATTCCTCATGATTGAAAAGTTACATGCTGCACAGTTCATTTCAGTTGTGGTGAATTGGGCCATATGAGAAAGAATTATCAAAAAGTAAAAATATGAAAAGTCGTAAAGACTAGAACAAATTCCTTTTTGGTCCACTCAAAAAATAGAGATTGCTCTGGCTCATTAAACCTTTTCACTGATTCCCAATATGCTGCACTAACAGTAAAATAAATAAAAATTGCTACTTTGATTCTGAATGGTTATGAGTTAATGCAGTTGTTTTCTATGCTGCAGCAACTTATCAGAAATAGAAATCAGTCTCTCTTTTGAGCTCATACTACAATGATTGGTCCTGTGTCAGTAGGAAACTAACAGCTAGATCTTTTACTTATAGGTAATATTCAAGCAGTCTTCTAAGAGTTTTGTAAAACTCTTTTTTTCTTTTTTGGCTGGCTCAGCATGCCTTAAGGGTGGGCTGGTGTGGTGTGTACAGTGTCAGGGATTGAACTTCAGTCCCCTGTGCCTGCCTAAGCTTGGAGGTTTAGACCACTTTAGACTGCTGAGCTATCTTGTCAGCACCTGTAAAACTTCATGTTTCCTTATCATAGGAATTCTTTATGATCCTTGAGGTCTAAGGATGTGTTAAATGTACAAAAGCCAAAAAGAAAAAAGTTAGATTGAGTTAAAAATAGGACAGATGGAATCTCAAAAGCTACTTAAGTTACTTTCTAAGACCACTCTTAAGGACTTATAGAGTGCAGTACTGTTTTAAAATCAAGTCCTAAACAGGACAAGGAGGATAGGAAAAGGTGCTGGGCCAGTCCCTTTGTAATCCCTAAGAAGTTTGGCTGCTTATTTTACAGTCCTAAATTAAAATTAATACTAAAAAGCTTTGATATTCTGCGAACTAAAAAGGTTTGGAGTAAAATCTAGAAGCAATGAAGTTTAAACAGTCACTTGATTCTGACATCCCATTTAAATAATAAATGGCCTAGTAGAGGTCTCAAAAGGGGGAGTCAATCTCTCCATCTTCACTGGTCAATATATGCTATTAAATTTTTAAACTATCACAAAATATAAAAATACAGCAACCAAAAGACAAACCAGGTAAGAAAACAAAGATAGAAAGTGTTCTTCAGAGAGAGTTCCATATTGGACAATGAAAGGGACTCAACTTCCTGCTAACCTGGGGCAAAGGGTGTGCTTCTCTCTTTCCAGAGCATGCTGAATGACCTATTTGGGTACCAAAGTGCACTATCAGGCTGTAACATGAAGCAAGAGCTGAAGAATGAGTTAGCAACGAAGAGGCCAGATCCCCAGTGGGGCTCATTCACAGCACTGGCCAAAATCTAGGGTATAAGTGGTGATAAAAATGCAAAAATAATCGAGTTAAATTTTATTAGTATTAA
>NW_004525005.1:161913-179334 GCF_000260255.1 Octodon degus
TACTATATTTTAATTTAACCAGATTTATTTGAGTGTACTCTTATTTTTATAACAACGTTTGTTGTATGTTCTATGTATTTGTTTATGTGTTTATACATATTAATTATAGATAAAATATTTTATTCCTTCCACATTTTGCTAATAGGGGATCTCTGATAGGTGACAAATAAAAAAAAAACTTGACTACTCTACTTATAAATTTCAAAAAATTGTAAAAGTTACTATATTTTAATTTAACCAGATTTATTTGAGTGTACTCTTATTTTTATAACAACGTTTGTTGTATGTTCTATGTATTTGTTTATGTGTTTATATGTCCTTCGATGAACAACTGATCCTCCTTTCTTTTTTGATAATTTATTCCAAATATAATTTGAGCTATAGACTTAAAAGCATGCTTTTTCCTAAATTATGAAATAGTCAAAATGATGTCAAAATTAGTGTATATAGTTCATAAAAATATTTAAGTATTCAATTGATGAATAGTAGGTTTGGCCAACCTTTTGTTAATTGATGGAGAGCTTCCAATAATCTTTTTTTTTTGGTGGAACCGGGGATCGAACTCAGGCCCTTGAGCTTGCCAGGGAAGCGCTTATTCCACTGAGCCATCTCCCCAACCCTCCACTAATCTTAATAGTCTCTTGGGAGATGTCCTTAATAGATTGATCATTGATCATAAGATAAAGTTTTTCAGAAAAATTACAATAAGATTTTATATTAAAATGGTTTTAGTATAAAGATAAATTAAGAAACTGAGGTTCTCACATGCATATGCTAATTAATTATTGTTAATCTCACAATGTATTAAGTGTATTTGTGATACTAGGTGTACAGTTCTCAATGGGAGGGCCCTTGTATGTTTTATGGTGAACATGTTGGAGAAGTCAGGGGGCCTTTGAGTTGGAGCCTCAATTCAGAGGCAGAGGGTACAGAGCCATGGTGACCCTCAGACCTCCACTACTTGGAAACTAATATATTATAGCCTCTTCTTCCACGCTGCTGCTCCCCTCATATTTGGTAGATTAGGCTCCTTGATTTATAATGTAAAGTGCTTTGGATATACTTTTACTAATTGTATATCCCTACTGCACCTGGGCACTACTGGTTTACTGCTTGAACGGTCACCCTATATTGTTACCCTAAAAGAAGCCTGCAATAAAAACTCTGCTCTGTATGCATTATCCAATTAGATGAGGTTCTGTCCAGATCCAGGCACTTTGTGAGACTGTTAATTGCGAGTGTAATTGTTGGGATTGGAATTCTAGGAGCAGTGTCTGCACTGACCACTGCCTTGGTTCAGAAAGTAAAACCTGACCAATTTAAAAATGATTCATATTTAGAAAAGGAGGCAGTTTTGCAGTTTAGCCTGCACCTGCACTGTCATGAGGCTTATTGATTCATTTGTGTAACTCCTGCTTTGTACAATAATGCCAGATACATACAGGAAAGGAATGAGGCTCACATTATGGAGTATGGAGCCATTCTGATGTGGGTTTAAATCTCACTCAGTTGCGTGAAGAAATTGTGGACATAGTTCTGCTCGTGATCCCCTGCTGATGCTTCCACTTTGGGCTTAAATAATTTTAGAAATGCTCAAAATACCTTTTCCTTGCATGGCCTACAGTACTGGCTCTGGTCTCCTATTGTTCCAGCTGCCTTATTGCTTCTGCTTTGCATTTTGCCAGAAATCATTAGATGAGCCTGAGGGCAACTCTGTTAGCTCTGGGTCACCTTCCACAAACAATTAAAAAATAAAAGATGGGGGCATGTTGAAAGCCAGATAACTGGTTTGATCTTGCAGAAGGAACACTGATAAAAGAGTAGAATGTGGCAATGTGTCCAGCTTCCTTGACCTGCAGCTTGGGCAAATGGGCCCAGTGGTAAACTCAGTGTTCCTTTATACATGGTCTTTTGCTTATCATCTCTGCTCAGACTTTCTGAGTTCACACTTCCTGACTCCAGTTTCCATGCTTCTCATTCTGTCCTCCCTCTACCCTGATCCCCTCTGTAAGGGTTGGACTCTCACAGCATCTGCAGAACCAAAATTTCTGTAAGGGTTGATAAACGCTCAGTGGTCCTGGGAGGTATGCCAGGGGTGTGGGTGCTGTTAATCTAACTGAACCCTTCTCTCACACTGTGGTGCTATATCTTTTGCAGTACTAGCCTGATCATCTTGTACACAGAGCTAACAAAGCAATTGCCTGATCGTTGCTGGAATAGTTGCTAGCACTGCTGATCTCAGGGAGGCTGTCTCCCCCTAGCTCACTCCACCCAGACAACACACTTTGTCTACCGCTGGAAAAGAACAGCACATGGGGGTTTGGGAGATGCAATATGCAAAGACACCAAGCTTCGATCAGAAGTAACCCTGCTGGAGACAACGGTTCCTTAGCTTGGAGATCAAAGTGAAAGTCTGCGATTACAACAAGGCATTTAGCGTCACCATAATGTGACCCATTTTTACATATCTCACCTACCCTATAATTGATCTGCTCCACTCTGGGAACCTGTCAGAAATCATGCTCAGGGGGGCATGCAACAAAATATTTCTCTGCACCTACATGCTTCACAAGAAGAAGTATTGGCTGTGTGTCAGCTGTGGCAAAAGGAAGCAGCAGAGGCTGCCAGGAATAGGCAAAGGCAATGTGGCATGGAGTGATAGATCTGAACAGGACCAGAGAAGAAAGCAGGATGGAGAGAAGTCAGGGACACTGTGCGGGATGAGCCCAGTGAGCATCTGGAGTTACAGCTTTCTGGTCATTTACATCTCAGTGGGCAGAGTCATTTCAAGTGTCCTCTTCAGTGTCTCCAGGCCCTGCAGACTCTCTAGTCCCATCTCCTCTCCTGTCCTGTGCTTGCAGTGTCAGCCTGGATGCTGAGCTGAGTCTCCTGCAGAGAGCAGCACTTCTGCTGGCCAGCGGGCTAGTGCCAAGGGAATCAGGCCCGCTGGGAGGCATAGGGCAGCAGACTCCAAGTTTCCATGGAGAAATATAGGACTGGGATGAATTTTCTGAGGCCCTCAGCCAGCTGAGTCCTCTTAGATACCTCCAGCTCACTCCTGGCGTCTGTTGTGCTACTTCACTGGTTGGCTTATGGCTTCTGGATTTCTTCCTAGTCTGAAGCAGAGAAGTGCAAACCCAGGGCAGGCTGCAGGCTCTGCAACCACAGCTCACCTGACTCAGGTCCAATCAAATAAATGGAAAATAGGAACAATGGGAACCAAAGTTAGAAACAGGATAGAATCAGTCTGAACATATCCTTGTCTGGTAGGCCACCTGGAGCTCGGAAGCCCCCACTGCTCCTTTGGCCACAGCTAGGCTGAGTGGCCATGGTACTGTGGTCTCACAGGCAGGATGAGGCCTGCTGAGGAGGTGCAGGAAGGAGGCACCCAGGTGGGGGAGGGCCCTAACCTGTGTCATTAGGAGGTGGAACTTGCCCACCCCCCCTGCTGCCTGCTTCATGTTAAAGTCTCTTCCTCTCCCCTGAACTTCTCACTGGAAAAAATTAAACCTGGAGAGGTCCTTGTCTTTTCTACTCTGAGGCTTCCATCTCTGAGACCGCATGTCACACATCACTGAATTAGTTTCCGTTTTGTTTCCATCCTGTGCTGTCTCCTCAGACAGGCAGTTGGTGTTGCCCAAGGCCTCCACAGGGTCCATTGCTGTATCTTCTGCACTGACCTCTGTCCACAGCACTCAGAGTACGAGTCCCAAGTAGGCTCCCAGGAGCTCCAGAGCCACCTGCCTGAGACTTGAGCCACTGGTGGTTTCTGCACCATGCAAGGGTCTGTATTTCACCAGGCCCTGTGAAGCTTAGGGAGGTGTTCCCAGAAGGGAGCGTTCTGTGTTCAGCATGGGAAAGGAGAGAGGAGTGAGGAGAGGGTACCTGAGGCAGGGCAGCAGGAGGGTGGAGCCCAAAGGACTCATGATTAGGAGCCCAGAGCTGAGCAGCAGAGTCCTTGAACTGCAGGCCACACCAAGTCCCTGCAGCGAATCAGCCCACCAGGCCCAGAACCAGGGGCCTCACAGCCTCGCCTTTCTCTGCTGATGCAGGCAGCACAGGCAGCCTCGCGCCTCAGTAGGCTCCCTGTCTAGGTTTCAGGGTAGGGTCTGCAGCTCCACAGGAAGTTCAGGAGGGCTTTGCATGCTGGGCAGAGGCCCAGATCCCTGAGAAAGCAGAGAAGGAGCTGCGCAAGACCCTGAAGGAGAGAAACCAGGAAGGACTCAGGTCCCCACTGCAGGATGCGGAGTGCATGGCTCCTCTGCGAGGGGCACCTGAGTCAGTGCTGGATATAGTGCAGTTAAGGGGACCCAGAATTCTGGAGGAAGACAGCGCCATTCTTCACACTTTCTCTCTTGAAGATGGAACCTTCTGCCCAGACACTGAGGTCCATAGGCACCAGAGGTCCTCTCTGAGCCTGGGCCACTGAGCGCTCCCTGTCCTCATGTTTTGAGTATAAAGTAGGTGTCCCCAAGCTCAGGTGACCCCGAGACAGGTCTACTGCATGCAGAGCCAGGTCTCATCCCCTGCGCTGTTCTAGCTGCCACTGTGGGTGACCTGCCCTGTCCCAGGTGACTCATGTTCCAGGGGAACAGGGCCTGTGTTCCTGGGCCACTGAGGACCTGGGACACTCTAGCATTGAGTGAGTGGGGACCAAAGCTTTTGGAGTAGAGGGCAAAGCTATCCACCACCAGAGTGAGGCTTGAAGCATCCTGCGGCTCTGCACCCTGAGCCAGGACCCTGTGAGCAGCGAAAGCCACATAGGCCTCCTGCCGTGCACAGCCCAGGCAGAGGTGCTGCTTCCGGACACATGGCCCTTCCTGTGTTTACTGTAAGCCACTGGCACGGTGTCGTCCATGTCGTGATGATGAACGCAGAAGGCCTGCTGTGCAGACGCGCAGGACAGGACCCGAACCCCCACCGCTGCTGGGCTAGGACTCCTGTCAGGACCCGTCCCCTTCCAGGGTCAGCTCAGGTGACAGTGGCACATTACAGCTCTCAGAGCACACAGCGCTGAACCCAGAAAGGCTCTCATAGGAAATTAGGTTTCCCCCATTAGTTTCATATAATTGTTTAAATTACTTGGACTACATAAACATATTTAAGAAAAAATTATACATATATCCAAAGTGAATCTCTACCACGAACCTCACCTTGACCATTATTAACACAATGCCCAGTACTTAGCTCTAGCACATGCCAACCACAACAATCCTTCCCTACATATGTCCCTACATATGACCTACATATAGGTGGGGTCTGCATACATATTCTTTACATATGCAGGGCCTTCCTCACCACGCTTTCGTCTGATTTTGTATCTTGACCCTCATCCCATCTCACGTTGTGGTTAAATCACGGACTCCTGCACCTGTGGACCCATCACCACAGGCTGCCCAGGAGCCCAGGCCTGCCGTGGGATATGGGCCCCTTCAGCATAGTTCTCAACCATCCCTGCAGCCTTCCTTGGTGCTCAGGGTGTGAGGTGTGGGTGACTTAATTGATGTCACCCTCTCATTCACCCCATGAGGTTAGCATTGGTTTTCTAGCGCCATTTCCACAGACTCTGTAGGTCACAGGCTGGAGCAAATTAACTCTACTAAATAAATGGGCAATAATGAAAATTCCATATTCCAGAAGAAGAAACTGGTCAATCTCCTTTGATACTAATAACCCTGGAGACACTTCTGGTCAACAGCAGGAACCTGGCAAGCGTTGCCTCTCCTTGTTCTCTTTGTCATTGTCCTGGTCACTGCTGGACTGGGTCCTCTGATCGGTTCCCAGTGGGAGCCCCAACTCTAAGAGAGTCATTACTTCCACCCGACATGGCGAATCCCGAGGCCCAGCCCCACGGCGTTTCTCTGCTGTGCGTCCTGCGCTGTGAAGGACTCAGCGCTGGGCTCTCAGCAGCCTCAGCCCACAAGAGTCAAAGGCCCCCAGGAAGGCTCAGGAGACGCAGCCTGGCCCAGGGGAGCACCGCGGACCACGCTCTGCTGCAGGCTCCCAATGCTCGCCTCACAGCGCTTCTGGATTTCAGCGATGTGGAGAAGTAGACCCTCCACGTCGGATGGTGTCCAGTTCCTCAGGTGCCTCAGCTCGAGTTCAGCGCAGCGAAGGTCATGGCTCACACCCGTCCCATTCTGTACTGACTCACTAGGAGAGGCACAGGGCTGGCCCCGACCACAGTGGCCTGGGTTAAGAACTCTGGACATGATTTACCCTAGACGCTCAAATATTATCCGCGATGACAGCGTGGCCTGATTTTCTTAATGTACTGGTCAATCTGTCATTGTTTTTTCTGTTCTTCGTTATTAGGGAACCTTACACTCTTTGCACGCTGTGCACTTAGGCACTGTCTGACTGTGTTCCCTATGATCTCCTGAAATACACTCATCTGTACCCCGTGGCCGTCGTAAAAGCCTAAGAAGGTGCCTAAAACCTTTGTTATAAAACCCCTGGAGACTGCTGTATTTTTGAAAGCATTCTTTTATTTTGGTCGCACGTTGGCTGCTACCCGGGTCTCTGCACAGAGAACCATGCGCACATCTGCTCCGCGGCTCGTGTCAGCCGACAACGTGATGCAAACCTGCATGTTTAATCCAAGGAGCACATGGACATATGACTGTAAAGACAGTGTTCCACACACTTCAGATGTTCTTTGTATAATTCCTGAAAATTAAACAGAGCTGCAGCAAATCTAGAAAGTGTCATTTTATTGGCATTCACTTTTCCTCCTTTTCGGTACACTAAACAATGTTACTTTCACCACTTAAAGTAATTTCATTCTTAGTCTGTAAAATTTCTTTGACTAGTCACATCACCAGAAAAATGGGCTGAAGGCCAATATTTAGCCATCAGGGCACCAATAATATCATAGCTTCTTTTAAAGAGAAAGTACTATAATTTCTTTATCCTGAGGCTCAGGCGAGGGCTGCTCCCTCCCAGCTCTGCAGCGCTGATGAAGCCCACACCCAGCTCTCTCCTTATCAGGCCCCCTCAGCCCTGCCCGCGTCCCGGGCACCTGATACCGCCCAGCTGGCACCGACTGTGCCCGGAACCAGGACCCGGGCGGAGGAGCCGCCCTCGGGGCGAGACAGAGCCCGGCCGCCTGCCCGCGGCACAGCTGCCCTGGGCTCAGCCGCTGTCCCCCGCCTGGAGCTGCGCCCGGGCCCTGCTGGCCGCTGCCCCCCTGGAAGGTAAGTGGCCCTGTCTGTTCCGCCCGGGCGCCCTGGTGCCGGGGCCTCAGCAGCGGGGTCTCTGCCCGCAGCGCTGTGTGCCAGAGCCTGGGCGTGTGGGTGGGCGGCTGCTCTGGGCTCCTGAGGCCGGGAGCGAGGAGAGCGGTTTCCTGGCTGCACTGGTCATAGAATATCTGGGGCCCGTGTTGTTTTGTTGCATTGTTTATTTGATTCTCTAAGTTTGTAAGCAACCAAGCAAGAGAACCTTCACCCCACTCCAACCCCCTCACCTAGGAGTTCTGTCCAAGACACAGTTTCCCCTCTGCCCACAGGAGAGTGACGGCAGGGCTCCGACCCCGACTCCACTGTGACAAAGCAGGTCAGGGCCGACCTCCTCTGAGCCTCCTGGATGCAACCCTGGGCCCTCGGTCTCAGGCCCCTGCTGCTCTGGCTCCTGCTGCCTTGGCCAGGCTCAGGTGAGTAAGGAGGTGCTGGGGGTGGGGGTGGACCCTGCTGCACTCCGGAGCAGAGGCCTGTGCCTGCTCCGCTGCCTGGGGCTGGGCCTGGGCCTCACCTGGCTTCTCGGTCCTGGTCCCCTCCCGTCCTCCTACTGCTCAGGACAGAACGCTGCAGGTCCTCAGGGGTATTTGTATAAATAAGATGCACACTAAGGTGGTCAGGTGAGCTTTCTTGAGTTAATTCACTTGTTTTGTGCCTTACCTTTTCTTTTTGTATTTTTAAATTTATTTTTTATAATTATATGATTGCAGTGTTTTGTGATCACAGCCACGCTGGAGGGTAGTTTCCGTGTGCCACACGTCGCAGCTCTTTGTTTCCTCCGTCCTCTGCCCCATTACAAAGCCCCATTTCTGTGTCTTTCCCATTTTTTTCCCTTGAAGTCTTTTTAAGCTTTTCTCCCCATAATTGTATTGAGAAACAAATAGCAATGACACAGTTTCAAACCAAATTGGTAGGACAGTTTCAATAATTAACACATTGCATACATTCTACCTAGTGGTTAATTGCTGTACAAGATGCGGACATGAGATCCTATTTACAAACACCATTAGAACAAATCCCTCTATTCATTAAGAGAATGTAACTATATATCTACCCTAACCATTTTGAATACACAGATACAAAATGGATATTCATCTGTATTCCCCTTTTTGTTTACTTCCATCATTGGAATATTATAGGTGTGTTCACTCAGCAAAATATTCTAAAAGAGTCCAGTAGTCCATAGTGGCATTGGGGTTTCCGCTTCACTGACAGTGCCAGAAATTGTTGACCTGAGTCCCCTACAGCTCAACATAACAGCATGGCTTTACTTCTTATACTTCGTTTTTGTACTTTTCTGCTGGATGGTTAAGACCAAGGTAAAGCAGGACCTATGCAACAAGAGTTGTAGCTTTTGGATCTGATAAGGTCAGTGAAATCCCCTCAGGATTTATCCTGAGATCCTGTACCGCAGACTGTAGAACCTTTGTCAGTGTCAGCCATGAGGATGAGTTACAGCCATTGCTTGACCAGCTATTCCTCTACTGGGAATTTTCCTGGAGGATCTGAAAACATCATATAATAGTGATATATGTGTGCCTATGTTTATAGCAGCACAATTTGTGATAGTCAAATCTTGGAAACAACCAAGATGCCCATCACCTGAGGAATGGATGAAAAGATGTGGTACTTTTATACAATGGAGTATTACTCAGCTATAAAGAATAATAAACTTGAAGCCTTTATATTGAAGTGGATGCCACTTGAACATATACTCACAAGTGAAATAAACCAGACATACATGTGTAAATATTGTATAGTTTCCCTAGTATAAGAACTCAAAAGAAGAAATAGAAATAGAAAGGCATAATACAAGTAAAAGGAAAACAGGAACTCGAGGACTAACTAATGAAGAGAGGGAAAGGAGATGAGCTAGGAAACATGACAGTGGCAAGCCATACAGTCGTATGCAGAAGATGGGCAAGGCAATGAGCCTGAGAATCTGCAGAAGGTTTTTGAATCTAGCAGTTAATTGGAAAGATTCTCACCCTGACTAACTATATATACTGACACCTGTGAACTAAGCAACTGCACTAAAGGTGGCAATTTGTAATAATAGTAGGTTTATGCTTGGAGTGCCTGTCATTCAGGTCTTCTGAACACCTTGTCTAAAGCTGACCCTGGGCCCTGCCGATGCTCCCGCAGTGGGGGGGCTGAAGTGTTTTCCATTTTGTTTTAAAGATATTAATTCATGCCTCATTCTCTTTTTTATTTCACAACAATCTGTGAAAAAGAGTAACAGGGGCACACAGATCCATAATCATCCTTCCTGGCAGGACTGGGACCTGCCTTTGAGTTCTTTTCATAACTGCTGCAGGTTTAACCACAGTGCATGCTTCTGAGACTCAGGATGAGAGTGATCCTCAGTGATCCTCCTGTTTTCAGCCTTCTAGGCTCTGGGATTATAGCCACGCTCCACCATGCCCAGTCTTAATTGCTCTCTCAGCACACCCCGGGGCTGGTGTAGTGTGGCTTGTGGTGCTGGGGATCAAACCCTGGCCACTGTACTCTGCCTAAGCTGGCATTTTAGTCCACTGAGCTATGTGACCAACCCTTGCATCAGCATTTTTAAATTTGTACTTGTTTTTCTTTACATTAATATTTCAAAAAGGAAATGGTACAAAATTATTTTAAAATTAGAACTTCTTTTGTTTACCTAAAATTTCCTAGAATTCCCCAAACTCCCCGCTGTGTCCCCTGCATGTGCCTCCCAGAATGTCCACATTCCTGAATGTGTCATGGTGCCCACAGGAGCTTCCCTTGGCAGCGCGGAGTCCCAGAGGACAGAGACCTCCGGGTCATCCCTCCCACTCTCCTCTTTCTCCTCCCCACACCTTGCACATCCCTAGGGCAGCTGTAGGTCACACTCACCCAGCCTGTCCCCGACCACGAGAGCTGTTTGCGGTCACAGGAGCACGCCCAGGCCCCGGCTCTCTGAGGTCACACTCACCCAGCCTGTCCCCGACCACGAGAGCTGTTTGCGGTCACAGGAGCGCGCCCAGGCCCCGGCTCTCCGTCTGCAGAGCCTTTCCTTTCCCTGAAGCGGGCCTCGGCCTCGGTGTTCTCATGCCCACTGCGGTGGTAAGTTTGTTCCTCCTGAATGTCTCACGTTGTCCTATGCTTCGGTGACAGATATTTCATAGATTCCACATTCATGTTTTATCATGGAATTCTCCCCACTATCTTCCCATTTTGGGCATCAATCTGGAGTTTTCCATTGTGGCTTCCACGTGACATACTCTTTATCTGTATCTTGATCTTGGTTAACCATTGTGCTTTTCTGTGTTACATTTTCCTGTAAATCAATAAAGTCAATAGGAGTCAGACTTGCATAGCAAAACTCTGTCCCGAATAAATAAATATTAAAGAAAAAAGATGTAGACAAAAAAAATCACTATCTTATTTGCTTTCTCATTGCTGGGGCAAAATCATGTCTCAGCTTCCAGGAGGATAGCTCATGTTGGTTCACATTTTGGGCTTAGCCCAGAGGCCTCCATTGAGCCTAGCAAGGTGAGGGGCTGGGGAAGGGCGGGGCTCAGGCAGGCAGGGCGGGAAGCAGTCCAGCAAGGGGCCTGGGAGACACGACCTCCTGTGTCACACTCACAGCGGCTATCTCTCAGTCCCCCTACTCCTAACAGCAAGTCAGCTGTGAAGGTCCTGTAATGTGTGTACCATCCATGTGGCCCTGGCTATGACTGATGGAGATTTATGGGGACATCTAGAAATAAAATCTAATACAAGTGTGAAGGGGATCCATTTGAAGTCTTCACTGTAGCAGTGCACTCAGTACTATGCTATGAATGTAATTACAGTGAATAAAGTTGAACGTTTACTCCAGCATTATAAAACATAATATTTGAAACAGTATTTATGAAAGACTAGTATGTGTACAATATAAAGTAGCCTGTGCATAGGAGAGCTCTAAAATATTTTTATTGCAAAGCCCTCAGGGAAGGCTGCTCTCTGTTCTTTAACAAGCTCTGGGTGGATCTCCTGAAGGTACCCATCCTGTGGCATGGTCTTTGCTCTTTCTCCTGTTCATCTTTCTCCATCCAGACTCTGTCATTTGGAATTTTCAATTGCTGATTGATTCCTACTTGGGACTTTTACCAATGGCCTTTGAAGTGTGTGTGTGTGTGTGTGTGTGTGTGTGTGTGTGTGTGTCCCCTCTTCCTTGTGATCAGGTCATGTGGTGAAGCATTTCATGTTGGCATGGCACCTGAGTTTCCCTTCATTGCTTAAGGTGACACCAGTGCCCCATAACTGACACAATCCCTCTGGGTGCTGTGTTGGCTGCCGGGTCACCTTCAGTCCTTCCCTAACTCTCTCAGCTCTGACATCCTGAGCCCCAGCCATGTGTCCAGTGCTGCAGGTCCCTCCCGACCCAGCTGCAGAGCGCGTGCAGGGAGGGCGGCAGGTGAGCCCCAGAGCCTGCCCTGAGCCCAGCTGTTCTGGACCCAGGCTGCCTGCCCTCCTGCCCTGCTGAGCACAGGGAGAGGCGCTCTGGGGTGTCCCTCTGGGAATCATTAAAGGACAGGGTCTGCTGCCCCTGCACAGCGCCTTCCACGGTGTGGGAAGAACACAGCAGCTGTGTTAAGTGTGAGAGCAGAGTGCGGTGCCCAGCACAGGGATGGACGCCGGGCACCGACGGGGCCACAGTGAATTGCTGAGGCTGCTGCCACAGGAAGGGGGCTTCCGGCCCAGCTGTGTTCCTAGGGAAGAGACAGCTTTCCTCAGCTAGCAAGGGCAGCAGCCCTCACTGCATACAGATACATTTCTCTTGAAATGAGGTGGCCACCGACAGCGGTGAGCTGTCTTCTCCTAGAAGTGGACAGAGCTTTCCCTTCTTTCGGTCACCCCAGCAGGCACCACTTGGAGCACAGCCCTGGGTCCCCTGTGCAGTGAGGAGGGGCAGCACCTCTGTCCCTCCCTGGGGCTCACATGCCCGTCTGATGGCTTAAGCTCTTTGGTAAAGACACGCAACAGGTGGAGAGCTGAGTAATATGGAACGCACAATTTCAGGTATTTGAAGAGTCTCCATTTCCACAGTGGAGGTACCAGGTGCCTGTCCTCCAGCAGTGCAGGAGGGCTCCTTGGTGCCCACAGTCACACCTGTTTGTGAATGACTCATCTCCTAGTAACTGCTATTCCTTGCAGAGTAAGATGAGATCTTAAGGTTGCTTTAATTTTTATTGGTCTTATAAACAGATATGATGAACATGTTTCCATATATTTGTTAATCATTTGTACTTATTCCTCTGTGAACTGTCTGTTCTTTTCCCTAGATCACTTCTTGACTGGATCTTTAATCCCACGTGGTGTAGTACTTGTTGGTCCTTTCCTATCACTGTCTCCTTCACTGGTTTGTGTGTCACTTGTTTAACATTCCCTGCTCTTGTTGTGGCTCTCTCTGCACGGCCTGAACTAGTTTCTTCTGTGTTCGTAGCTGTGGCCGGCCTGCTGCTTCTGTGGAGAACAGTGCTGTGTTCTGCAGGGCTGCTTTGGCACTCCTACACTTTCCGAGCTGTCTTTTTCATGGAAATACCTGTGTTCTCCACCTATTTTGCATTTGCTGGAGAAATTAATGGAGATTGGAAAGTATTTGTTTTTAGGGCTTGAAATCCTTCACTCTGGCTTCCTTTAGCCTAAAGTTCTGGGGTTGCGAAGAGTGCTGTGATCCTCGTTGGGTTATCTTTATGTGTAACTTTTGTTTGTTTTTATTCTGGCTGCCTGTATGTATCTGTTTTTTGCTGGATATCTGTGAATTTAATGATGATGCACCTTGGTAGACTTTTCCTTTCATAAGGTTTTGGAGTTCTATATGCATTGCTTGCTTGTTTTTGTTTTTTTCTTATACTTAACAAGTTTGCTTCCATAATTTATGTGTGTATTGCTGCTATATGCATGTATGTACTCCTCTAGAGTTTCTATCGGTTCAATTAGCCTTAGCCTGTTCTTGTTGTCAACTAACACTTGCCGAATCGGTTACTCTTTTCTTATTTTCTTCGTGGCTTTCGGGGCTTTTTCCTGTGATCCACTATTTTGTGCGCAGTACCAGATACTCTGTTTTCACGTTGGTCATTTCTGGACTGGGTGAACCCTACACTGCTTTATTGTTTCAGGTATTGCTTTCTCACATCTTTTTGAGGCTTCCATATCCTTGCTGAATCTGTCATTCAAATTCTGAGCTGTCTTGGCTAGCAGGTCCTGTGCTGCTTATTCCCCCAGGCCCACTGTGTGCACGTTGAGGACATTTGCTGTGTAATTTTGGTTCACTTTCTCTTTGGACTCATCTGCTGTTTTCATCTGCTAGCTCCACGCCCTGCTTTGGGGGAGGTAGACGGGTTAGCTCTCCACTTCTCTGTCCTCCTACTTGTACTTGTATTTATTTAAGTACATACGTAAGTATGATTAACATATATGCGCCCCCGTCTTTCTCCCCCTCCCCTTTTTGGGAGCAGGGGTTAGTAGAAAATTAAGGAGAGTCTATAGTGATATGGAGCTTTTTAGTAAGAGGTTGACAATCCATAGATGATTTTCAGATCCAGCATTTTTTACTTATGCTGTTCATTTAGAGTTTTAACTCTGTCCTTATGTTTTGACACTTATAATTGCTTCAGTTTATAACAACTCACACAATTCAATCTTAAAGCATTTCTATATAATAGTGCTTACAGTAACTCTTTCCCCTTTTGTGTATTCTCTAGACAAGATACAGAACCTACACATCTATTAAATCAGAGCTGACACAGCACAAATATGTGAGTAGCCGTGCAATATACTCATGAATGCATTAAAGAATGTAATTTACATTACTAAATGACTCAAGAGACATAAAAACTTAAGCCAGTGAGGCGGGAACACGGATGAGGTTTTCCAGTGAATTGCTGTGCATGGGACTCCCAAGCAGCTTCCCCGCCTGACCGTGGTCTGAGTCTTCACGCCCAGGTGCACTACGACCGCGCCACCGCACGGCCCGAGTGACGCAGACTCAAGTCTTCCTCCCGCCAGGTTGCAGGCATTTGTGCAGAGTCTGACCCGGCCTGAGTTCGTGGGTAAGGAACGCTCACTGTCGCTCTCCCCTGTGTGTGAAGGTGGATTTGGCCGACCAGGTCACAGCTCTTAAATTGTCCAGAGCCAGGATGCAGCGCTGTTAACTCATCTGCAGCAGTGAGAGTCTAATCTATTTTAGTGGTGTCTGTCAGGGCTAGTTGAGAAATAACCCCCACGGGCCCCTGCTGTGGGCCTTCCTTTAGTAGCAAGAAGTGGTGCCCTGTGAGCCTGCAGCGCCCAGTCAGGCTGAAGCTCGCGCCCCACTGTGGGTGTCCCAGGGCTGCGATCTCCAGTCCTGCCTTTAGGAGAGCTTACGCTATCTGCTCTCCAGCTGCCGACGGTCTCCAGTGAGGCACTTTCCTGCTCAACTCCGGGGCCTTGTCATTATGAAGCCTCCAGGAGGCTGCCCTGGGGTTGCACTTCAGACTCCAGCCCTCCCCACAGCGTCCTCCTGGTCACGCCTGCACTGCAGGGCTGTGTCCCGGGGCATTTGTAAGGCAGATCCTCACCACCTGTTACCATGGAAGGTCTCTGGGGATCAGAGTCTCCTGTTCTCCCCTCTCTCTCCCACCACGACCTCAGAGCCCTGTCTTGGGGAAGCCGAGCCACAGGAACTCTCTGCTCTCCCTCCTGTCCCCTCTCCTGTGTTTCTGAGTGATGTTCTCTGAGTCTCCCCCATGTGGCTCCGGCTCCACTCAGCTGTGCTGGGCCTTCCTGCTCCTTCCTGCTCGGGGGGCCTTTCTCGGCCTCCTGATGTGACTCTTCCTGTGGTCATTCATGCTGAAGCTCCTGTCCCAGACTTCTGCCTTGTTCAGGTGCATCTTTGTGACTTGAACTTTGCTGTCCCATGAGGGGCTAAGGGACAGGCTGAAGGTGGTGGATGAGACAAGGGAATCCACAGATGTGGAGTTGGCTAGGTAAAGCCTGTGGATTTGAGCATCCTGATGGTGACTCAATTAGTTTTCTGAAATGTGAAATGAGAAATTAGTTTTAATTTTTTGCACATTTGGCTGATGATATGACACTGGGTTATATATGCTTTAAAGCAGTAAATATTTTTACACTATTTTAAATATTCATTTATGTTCTATTCTTATGTGTCATGCGTTGTCATGGATTGCCAACTGGTGGTCAGCTTATTACACCAGCCAAACTGAACTAGAGAGGTGCTGGGAGTGGGAGGCTCACCTGAAATTTGTTGCCAGCAGCATAAGAGGCAGGACTGGAAAAGCTGTTCATGGGGCTATTATGGAAGCTGCTTGGAAGTTGCTGGGCTGTTGGAGCTGTAGGAAGCTACTGCTTTCTTGGGATGTTCGCAGCAGGAACTTGTCATGCTGGCTTCCTGATCAACTTGGCTGTTGTCCTCAGGGGAGGAGCTTGGGACCTCACTGTGGTTGAGAAAGGGGAGCTCTAGTCCTCACCATGGGCATCGCTTCCTGGCTCTAGAGAGGAGGAGGGTACACTGCTCAGCCTCATGGAGAATCTTGCTGCGTTGGCTTTCCTGGTAAGAGCCCAGCTTGCCTCATCACTGGAGGGGCTCAGGACCTCACTGCCTCTGAGCATGGCCGTAGTGTCTTTGGGGGAGCTGTGGTTCTTACTGTGGGCATTGCTTCCTGGGTCCAGGGCAGGTCCCTCAGCCTGCTGACACAATTCCTTCATCCTGCTGGCATAGTAGTGAGACCCTACACACCTAACTTCCTAGCTTCCACCACTGACTTTAGGGTCTTTCCAGCAGACCTCTGAAGCCGACCTGCATGGGACTTTGTCGCACACTCTTGAGCTCCAGTTGGACTTGTTTTAGGTAGGAGTATGAGCTCGAGGTTTTCAGCTGGACTGATACATGATATTACGATCCAGATCCTCAGCTGGAGTCTTTGGTCTTTAGTGTGTGGGCAGATTTGCTGTGCTTTGCTTGTATATAATTCTTTAGGTGCTTCATTATAAAATAATCATATAAAATTTGTTCTGTATTACATCGTTCCCTTTGCATGACCCAGAAGCAGGACTTGTGGTAAGGTATTTTTTTCCTTTTTCTTTTTTTTCATTATTTATTTATTTTGTATTTGAGGGAAGGTTCTACAGGGTGTTCAGGCTGTCACTACTAGAGCAGACTCGTAGTGATCCACCTGTTTACAGCCTCCCAAGAGCTGGGATTACAGGCACGTGTCACCATGCCCAGGCTCAACTGCCATCTCAGTGCGTCCAGGGGTGGGGATGGCACAGCAGACTTGAGCATCAAACCTCTGGCCCCGGCACTTTTTTGAAAATTCATTTTAATGAGAAAAAAAAGATAAAATAGTAATGAGACAGTTTCAGAACATGTTAGTAGGACAGTTACAATAATTAATACATTGCATAGTGTCTTCAAGTAGTTATTGAGAGGACAAGATGTAGACATGATATCTTGTATAAACAATATTAGTATAAACCTTTCTTCTCATTGAACTGAGAGAAAGCAGCTGCACATTTATCCTAACTATCTTGCATATACATTTTTTCACAACAAAATGATCCTTTATTTATAATCCCTTTTTTGTTTTGTTTTGTCAGAACAAAACAAAAGCTATTTTGGAGAAACAGCTTCTTGGTGAAAAGTTGTATTTGGAGAAGTCTTTAAATGACCTTTTCATACTTGATGCCAGTTCAAAGATTGTAGGTATTTGGATTCAGCAAAATAACCCAATATAGTCCAAGAGTCCATAATAGTAGTGGGTTGCCCTCAGAACTGGCAATGTCAGAAGTTGTTGACTTGAGCCTTTCACAGCTGAGCATGTTAATATGGCTTCACTTTTAATATCTTATGTTTATACTTTTCTGCCGGATGGTTAAGACCAAGTTAAAGCAAGACCTATACAACAAGAAAAGTAACTTACAAAAGTTAGTTTACTTATTTATTGGCTTCCAGTTGGACTTGTTATATCTGTCAAGTGTAAGAACTCAAAAGAATGAGATTTCCAGTGCTACTTTTATGAGGAGTCTCCACACGGATTTCCATAATGGTTGCACCAGTCTACATTCCCACCAGCAGTGTATCTGACAAGGTCAGTGAAATCCCCTCAGGATTTATCCTGAGATCCTGTACCTCAGATTGTAGATCCTTTGTCAGTGTCAGCCATGTGGATGAGTCACGGCC
>NW_004525005.1:179434-186487 GCF_000260255.1 Octodon degus
AAGGTCTCCTGTTAAAATTGTGGTATTGGATATTAGATTTTTCATGTCCATTAAGATTTGCTTTATATAGTTGGGTGCTCCCGTGTTTGGTGCATCCATATTTATGAGTGTTGCCTCTTCCTCTTAAATTTTTCCCCTAACCAGTATATAGGGGCCTTCTTTATTTCACTTGATCATTCTTGGTTTGAAATTGAGACTGTCTGAGAATAGGAATGCTACCCCTGCTTTTTTTCTGAAGTGCTGGGGCATGTAGTATTGTTTTCCATCCTTTGACTTTCAGTGTACGTATTTCTTTGTGAGTTAAGTGTTTTTCTTGTATATAGCATATTTTGGATTTTGTTTCCAAATCCACTGTGCCAGTTTATTTCTCTTAACTGGTGCATTGAGTCCATTTACATTGATGATTAGAATTCAGGTGTATTAACTTATGATTGACATGTTATTTACCTGCTGCTGTTTACTCCTTTTTGTCCTGTGTTTAGTTGTTTGCCCTATTTATGTGGTTGCTGCTGTTCTCTTTTGTGGGGTCCCTCCTTAGAACATCTTTCAGTAGCCTGTGTAGGGTTGGCTTTGTCATCATGAAATTCTTTAGTTATTCTTTGTCATGGAAATATTTCACTTCTCCATCAAACTCGAAAGAGTATTTTGCAGGGTATAGTAGTCTGGGCTGGAATTTGTTTTCATAGAGGACCTGGAGTACTCTGCTCCATGCTCTTCTTGCCTTCATGGTTTGTGAAGAGAAGTCGGCCGTAATTCTGATGGGTTTTCCTTTGAATGTGATCTGCTTCTTTTCTCTAGCGGCTTTCAGTATGATATTCTTGTGCTGGATTTCTGGGATCTTGACTATTATATGTCTCAGTGTGTTTTTCATTGGGTTGAGGTTCTTTGGCGTTCTGTATGCTTCGGTTACCTGAATGTCAGATTGTTTCCTCATATTTGGGAAGTTTTCTGCTATTACTTCTGCCCATATTTTTTAATGTCATTTGTATTGACTCCTTTTTTCTCATTGATACTTATTAGTCTCACATTGTTGATCTTTGCATCATCTTGTAAGTGATGAATCATTTTTTCCTGTATCCTAGTTGTTTTTAAGAGATCTTTTCTTACTTTTTCACTAGCTGCACCAGTATCTTCAAGGTCTGAAACTCTGTCTTCACTTTCACTTAAATGGTTTTGCAATCTTGTGATTGAGATTTTGAGTTCCTCTATATCTCTTTTACTCTGTTTCATATGATATATTTCTTTGCTGTATTGCTGATCCAAGGAATCTGTCATTTTTCTAATCTCCATTTTTTTAATCAATATCTTCTTTATAAGCAGTTATTAATTCTTTTACTGCAGAGGTTTTTTTTCAGATTGAGTTTCCTTCCTATGTTTCTGTATGTGATTCTTTACTTCAGATGCTATGAGTTCAGAGATTTCTTTTTTTATTTCAGAAATTAAACACGCTCTGAGTTCCTTCATACCTTTCTGCTGTTGCTTATTTACCTTCGATGCTATCAATTCATACATTTGAGCTCAGTTAGTGTCCTCTGCACTTGTTCTGGGTGGGCATTAGGTTTTGTCCATATGTTTTTGCATTTGATTCTTTACTGCAGATGCTATTAATTCAGGGATTTGTTTTTTTATTTCCGATCTGAGTTCCTTTATACCTTTCTGCAGTTCTTTCTTTATTTCACAAGCTCTTGATTCATTGATTCCAGCTGTGTGATCCCCAATTTGTTCTGTGTTAGTGTCCTCTGCACTTGTTATGGGTGGGCTTGGGTTCAGAGATTGCGTTTTGCTCCTCGTTGTCATTTTGTGTAGCACTGTCTTCTGACCTTTGTTGTAGAACTTTGGTGCAGTTTTAAGCTTAGCACATACTGAAGTTCAGGTGCAGATCGACAAAGTTTGGATTTATCTAGCTGTGCCTGGCTTGCATCTGGCTGCTGTGCTCAGCTTCCTGCTGTCGCCCTGGGGGGTGAACCTGTTGTGCCCCTCTGGCAAGATGTTTTGCTCCTGGACTAGCTCGGTGGTTCTGTCCCCTACACTCTCTGCAGGGATTGCAGCTGCAGGGTTTCACCGCAGGCCTGTATGCCAGGCGTGAGCTCAGTCTGGAGGGGACAAGGTGGAGTACGGGGGAGAGAATGCTCTCCCACACACTCACCAGGCCCGGGCTAGGGCTGGATCTGGGAGTCCTGAGAATGTGCAGATGTTCTCACTCACTCCTCACTCACTTGGCAGCCGTGTGTGGCGGGGGTTTCAGGGCAGTGTGGGGTCCCAAAGGTGTAGAGCAGGATCTCCCTCACACTGAGCCTGTATTTGGACTTGACAGGTCCTGTGGGTGCAGGGTAGACAGAAGCTCTCCCACACACTCAGTGGGCCTGGGCTAGGGCTGGATCTGGAATTCCGAGAACACGGCAGAAGTTCTCACTCACTTGGCGGGGCAGGTGTATGGTGGCGTGGGTGGACTGTGGAGTGGTGGGGGGTCTCAGAGGCGTGGAGGAGGGTCTCACTCATGCTGTGCCTGAGTTTGGACAGAACAGGGTGCTGCTGGTCTTAATCTTTCAAAGAACCAGGTTTTTATTTGTTAATTCTTTGTATTGTTTTCTTATTCTTGATTGCATTAGTTTGTGTTCTAATCTTTATAATTTCCTCCCTTCTTTGGGATTTGGGTTTGGTTTGCTCTTGTTTTTCTAGATGTTTGAGGTACAACATTAGGGTGTTTATTTATGTTCTGTTTCTTTTCTCTGGTGACTTTTAGTATATTGTTCGTGTGCTGAATTTCTGGTGCCTTGATTATTACATGTCTGGGTTTTAATTGGGTCAATGTCATTTAGAGTTCTACAGTGGTAAGGTATTAAAGCACAGTGATTGAATTTCTTCATCTGTAATGTAATAATGCCCCCAAAACTCAGGGGTGATAAGAATTAAATTGCTTCTTATGAATTTGACATATAATCCTAAGGAAACTGGAAAGCACTTAATTGAGCTTATGATCCAGTGACTATTGCACATTAGGCCTAGCGCCCTATGATCTCTCACACTCAGTGTGGACCTGCTCCTCCCACTGACCTCTGCTCATCCCCTATCCGAGGTCATCATGTGCACTGACCTGGTGTCCTTCCCGTCTCATCAAGAGGCCCCCCCACGCCTTCCACGCTCCCAACACTGACTCTGTCCTCCCCTTGATCTCCTCCAGGGCAGCTCCAAGTGCAGGGACCGCGGTCTCCAGTCACCGCCCGGGTGGGAGAAGCGGCGGTGCTGCCCTGTCACCTCAGCCCACCCGCGGATGCTCGGAACATGGCGATCAGCTGGTACCGGGACGGCCGATCGGTGCTGGTGCACGAGTACAGGGACTCTCAGGACCGCACGGAGCAGCAGAGTCTCCAGTACCAGGGGAGGACAGAGCTCCTGAGGGAGAGCATCACCCAGGGCCAGGTGGCCTTGAGGATCGAGCCCATCTTCCCCACAGATGAAGGAGAATACAGCTGCGTCTTTGTAACACCCATGGAGCTCGGCCACGCACGGTTTGAGCTGCGTGTCTCAGGTAGGCATCCGACCAGGACTCAACTGGATGTGTGGAAGGTGTGGTTGAGTCAGTGCAAACACCATAACGGAATGGCAGGGGTCTGAGTTCAAATTCTTTTAATTTGTCCTTGTAGAGTGATTTAGTTCTGACAGAAGAAGATTCTCATCATTTCTCTTTGCCAATATGGTTGCTGCAGGCCAGGTCTGCTCATGGATTATATGTCTTCTGACTCTGAGAGTCTCTGAGCTCGTCTCAATACAGGGATTCCCTTCTCACCTTCTAGACCCAGCAGGAGGTGCACAGCAGCAGGAGGGATGCCGGCAGCCTATGTGCATGCCCTGAGTTTCTGCACCCTGCTTCACGCCATCCTGGCTGTGCTGTTTCCTATCGCATACGCTCTTGCTTGCTCTATTTCTCAAAGCTTCACTCTAGAGAGACGTTTCTGATGACTCTGCAGAGAACTTTCTCTGAGAACTCAGATCTCTGTAACAAGGTGAGTGTCTACTGCTGAAGGCTGACAAATCCAAGAGAGTAGCTACAGCATCTGCTTAGAAGCAGGAGCTGCCACCCAAGGGGAAGGAGAGGACGCAGTTTCTCTGAGGCTCAGAAGCTGACCCTTCCTTCCTCAGTTCCTCTTTATTCCCTCCCAATTACAGGCTGCCTGGGGCAGGTCCTCGGCACTCCCTCGGTTGCACAATGGCTGAACAGACTTAGTTACGCTTCTAAACTTCTCAAGTTGTCACACTCAGTCAGCTATTACAGTGCCTCCCTCCACACAACCTCAGCCCCTGCCCAGGTTAGGAAGCCCCATCTTCCAGCAGGTGCCCTGGAGCCTGCCGCACAGGTGCCCTCTGCATGCCAGGGAGCAGCGCCTGCCGGATGCACTGGGAAGGCAGCTGCAGGGTGGAGGAGGCTGACAGTGCTCCTCCCTCACCCAGACTCAGCTTCTGGAGAGGCCTGCACTCTGCTGGGGGGACCCTGGGGAGACCCCAAGACAGCACTTCTTGGGGGTTCTGTAGTCATTCTCTAGTTTGTGCCACTGTGTCCCATAAACCATTACTTATGTAAATAATTAAACATGAGTGGCTGTGAGCCTGAGCCTGGCTCCTCCGCTGCGTCTCCTGCGCACTCCTTCAGTCCTCTGCAGCAGCCTGACCTGTCCATCCCCAGGCTGCTCTCTGGCACAGACGGACTCCACACTGGAGGAGCCAGCCTCCCCTGGGCCGCACTTTATCCCGCATGCTCAGCAGTGCACTCTGCCCCACCCCCCCAAGCTCCTGCAGGGCACCGGCTGTCCTGCCTGCCCTGGCCTTGCTCTGACCCAGCAGTGATTCCCGACCACCTGCTGGAGTCTCTGCTCTGCTTTCGTGGATCCAAGAGGAGTGTTTTTTCAGAGACATCAGCTCTCTGAGCTTGAAAAAGGAGTAAGACAGGGCTGGTGGTATGTTCAATCTATGCACATCAAGCACAGTAGAAATCTGAATGAAGATGAAGCCAGTGTCTCTCCTCCTGATTCTCCTGCTTCCATCCAGAAGAGATGATGTGCTTTCTCCTACTCACTGCTTTATGAAGCCAGAGCACACTCACCATGACCAAGAGGCTCAGTGAGTTTTCTCAAGTTCCATGAGCTGTGAGACACAGTGAGACTTCGGTGGAAAGCCTAATGTGTCCCATAAAGCTGCTTGCTACTCTGAGTGTTTGTATATCAAAGGAAATTCTGCTTGAGAAATAATGGAATCGCAGGTGATTTATATAGAATCCAAAAATGTTTAGATAAAAATTATTCCAAAAGAAAATGAATAAACAAGAAGAGCCAACAAAATAGCTCAGCAGACTAAGCGCCTGCTTAGACAAACTCAGAAACCAAGGTTTGATCCCTAGCATAACATGCCATTCTGGACCCATTTCCTGGCATGCTGAGCCAGCCACTGAAACCAAGTATGGTGGTGCAGCCCTGTAATCCAAGCACTGGATAGGCTGAAAACAGGAGGATCACTACAAGTCCAAGCTGTGTAGCGAGACCCTGTACCAAATATATACAGAAATTTCAAAAAGAAGATTGTAATGAACCAACCAAAGAATCACATGCAAAGAGTTCAGGAAACTGTTTCTAATATTTGATCCTAATATCCTGCATGAGTCTCGCTGAAGACCTAGAGCTCATAACAATGCCTCACACGAGTTCAACTGGAGGCTTGAAGACCACGACAATGTCTCGTGCAGGCCCACTTCACAGATCTGTGCTGGAAAGGCCTAGGCCAATGGTGGAAGCTAGGAAGTCTGTATCAGTGGTATTAAGGATCTGTTGCAGCAGGTTCAGGGATCTGCACTGGAGCCAGGAAGCACTGCTCAAGGTAAGAACCAGAGCTCTTGAAAAGTAGACATCCTCATCAATAAGGGAGGTTCCAAGCTCTTCTAGTAATGTAGAAAACTGAGTTTCCTTCAGGAAAGTGAGTGGGACAAGCTTCTCCAGGAGACTGAGCTGTGTATCGTCTTCCCCTCCAGAGCCAGTAAGCAAGGCTCGAGATGAGAGCCAGAGCGCCCCCAAAGTGAACTGTATTCATTCTCAGTGACAACAAAGGTCCCAAGCTCCTCATCTGAGGAGAACAACCAAGCTCATCAGGAAAGCCAGCATGACAAGGTCCCCCAGCAGAATAGCCCAAGAGAACCAGCATCTTCCACCAGCTCCACCAGCTTCTCCCAACAGCTTCCCCAACAGCCTCCCAGCAGCTTCTCCAGCTCTGCCTCTTAGGCTGCTGGTAATAGCCCTCAGGTGGGCCTCCCACACCCAGCCCCATGTTGGTTGAATTCAGCTGGCTACTGGAAGCTGGCCACCAGCTGGCAATCTGCCAGTCATTAAACAGATGCAGTGCTCATCCTGCTCCGAATTGTGCTGCTGCTTTTCTGCAAAATTTTACAGTTTTCCATATTTTATATGTCGACCCAAATCTCATTTGAAGTGAGCAATTCCTACAATGATTTGTACCCTTCTCTGCAGAGTCTCTTCCATAACATCTTGCTGTTGGGCAACAACTACATGCAATTCTAGGAGGAGACAAAAAGCAGAATGAGATGGGGCAGATGCTAGCTCAGTTGTGGTCATGTAATGTTTGTCATCAAGGAAAAATCACTTCCAGAAGTCCCTTGCTTATCAAGATAAAGCACGTTAGACATGCTCATTCTTCTTGTGCAACACTCACAAGCAAGTTAGGTTTTATGTGCTCTGAATTCGTGCCCCTGTAGCTAAGTGCTATATTTGCAGATGTAAATTTTTACCCTGTGTCCTTGAGATTCAATATTGAAATTATGAGTGATCACAAATATGTTCTCCAGAATCCAAGTGCTTTTCCATAGAAAGATCGGGCCCTAACTTCACTGGGGTCTTTCTGTATTTCTAAGAAATTGTCTCTGTTTTTACTGATGTGGGCAACATTCCACTTCTACTTTCCCTGCTCTCTTATGACGCACGAGACAATGGTGTCCTGTGCCCTTCCAGCCTTCCTCCTCCAGGCGCGCTCATCTCCGTGCACCTGACTCCCCGG
>NW_004525005.1:186587-191201 GCF_000260255.1 Octodon degus
TGCTCTCTGTGAAAGCCTGAGAGAATGTTTTCTCTCCATGTAACTCTTCTTAGGCACACTCTACATCATCGCATTCCTCTGTGGTCCCATAATCTCCTTGATCAGAAAATTTGGGACACAAATGAGTTACATGATGTTACAGTACAGCTTCTCTCATCTCCTGAGTCCTCCCTGACCTTGAAGGGCTAGGGCCAAATATTGGCTGTCTTTTCAGCCTTTCTTTTTCTCTAGTTTTTGGTCTGCAAACTTTGTTGTTAACCATCCAAAAGAGAAGCTTAGTGATATTATTACCCTGTAACAGAGGCCATTGTCTGAATATCAAATGCTTTGGACATAACATGGATATTGTGAAGTTTAAATCCCTATAGAATGTGAAAACAGTTACACAGTTTCACACAGAAATTTGGAAATCAAGCCATCTACAACATTGTAGCAGGACAATCCTAGGGCATTTTTTTCCTATCCCGTGTTTTCTTTTATTGTATTTTCTGCTTTTACAAGCATTTATGTTAAAGTGA
The DNA here is from genome assembly GCF_000260255.1 of Octodon degus. Classification (NCBI taxonomy): domain Eukaryota; kingdom Metazoa; phylum Chordata; class Mammalia; order Rodentia; family Octodontidae; genus Octodon; species Octodon degus. Next base: position 187,106 of record NW_004525005.1, read on the forward strand.
GTATAGCAATAATTAATATGACATTAGAAGCAGTACGTGTTTAGAAGGCCTAGGTGACAGGTATTTCGAGCATGTTTTTAGAGTTATACATTGGCACCCTCAGTGTAGTTGCTTTAGTTCACAGATATCAGCATATATAGTTAGGGTGAAAATTCTGCCCATTAACTGCTGTTTTCAAAAACCTTATAGAATTCTTAGGACCAAGGCCTTAACCATCCTGTTTGTATAAATTTATGGTTTTGTCCCAATCACATTTCCTGAATTTTCTCCTTTCTCTTTGTTCATTGTTCAGTCCTTAAGTTCTCTCTTTCCATTTAACTGAGTTATAACTTTCAATTTTTATTTCTTCTTTTCAATTCTTACACTAGGGAGACAACATAATATTTACACATGTGGGTGTGGTGTATTTTGCTTATGAATATTTCTTCAAGCTGCATCCACTTACATATGAAGGCTTTGAGTTTATTTTTCTTTATAGCTGAGTAATACTCCATGTATAAAAACACCACATCTTTTTCAACCATTCCTCAGGTGATGGGCATCTTGGTTGTTTTCCAGATTTGGCTATCAGAAATTGTGCTGCTATAAACAAAAGTGAACATATCATCACTATGATATGATGTTTTCAGTTCTTTTGGGAAAATTCCCATTAGGAGGATAGCTGGATTCAATGGAATTTCCAGTGCTACATTTATGAGGAGTCTCCACATGGATTTCCGTAATGGTTGCACCAGTCTACATTCCTACCAGCAGTGGAGAACAGTAGATTTATCCTTGCAGCCTCTCCAACACTTGTTGTTGGTTGATTTCTTTATGATAGCAATTCATTCTTGGGTGAGATGGCATCACAGTTTAATTTAATTTTGTTTTAATTTTCATTTCATGAATGGCTAGTTATAAGAATTTTTTTCATGTATTTATTTGCTTCTTGTATTTCTTCTGAGAAGTGTATGTTCATCTTGGAAGCCCATTTTTGGATTGTGTCTTTAAAATTTGGAGTCCTAATGTTTTTTAGTTCTTGATAAATTCTAAATAGAAGACTTTTGCTTGAGTGCTTATTAGTTAAGGTTTTTCCAAATTTGTGGGTTATCTTTTCACTCTGTTTGTAATTTCTTTTGTTATGCATAAGAGAAAGTCTCAGTTGTTAATTCTTTCAGGTATTTCTTGTGCAGTTTGATTTTGGTTTATGAACTGTTTGCCTACCCCTATGTCTTCAAGATTTCCAACATCTTTCTTTTCCAGGGGATTTAGCGTTTCTGTTTTAATGTTTAGATTATTAATCTATTTTGACTTTAGTTTAGTGCATGGTGATAGACCTGGTTCAAGCTTTAGTTTTCAGCATGCAGAGAGCCAGTTTTTCCAGCACTATTTGTTAAAGAGGCTATTTTTCTTCCAGTAAGCAAGTTTGGCTCCTTTGTCAAAGACAAGATGGCTGTGTGTGTTTGTAGTAGTATCTGCTTCTTCTAATCTATTCCATTGATCTTCAGGTCTGTTTTTTGCCAACACCATGCTGATTTTATCACAGTAACTTTGTAGCATAATATCAAGTCAGGGATTATAATGCTTCCTGCTTTGCCTTTGTAGTCCAGGATTGCTCTTGCTATTCTAGGTCTTTTCTGATTCCAAATAAATTTTAAGAACGATTTCTGTAGGTCTGTGAGCTATGTTGGTGGCAGTTTGATAGGGATTACATTAAATCTGTACAACAATTTGGGGAGTATGGCCATCTTCACAATGTTGGTTCTTCCTATCCAGGAGCAGGGAATATCTTTCCATTTTCTGAAATCTTCTACAGTCTCTTTTTTTAGAGTACCGTAATTTTCATTGAATAGATCTTTTACTTCTTAGTTAGATTAGTAACTATTTCATTTTCCTGGTGCTACTGTAAAGGGTATTGATTCTCTAATTTCTCTCTCAGTGTGTTATCTGTGTAGAGGAATGCTATCAACTTTTGAGCATTAACTTTTTATCCTGCTATGCTACTGAATTTTTTTTTTTAATCCTAGAGGCTTGTTGTTGGAGGTTTTTGTATCTTCCAAGTAGAGTATCATGTCATCTGCAAATAATGATAGTTTAACTTCTTCTTTTCCTATTTTTATTCCCTTTATTTCTCTCTCTTGTCTCATGGCTCTAGCTAATGATTCCAGAACTATATTGAATAGGAGTGGTGATAGAAGACATTCTTGTCTTGTACCAGATCTCAAAGTAAAAGATTTCAGTTTTCCACCATTTAAAATTATATTTGCAGTTGAATTGTCATAGATGTTTTATCAGATTGAGATAGGAAACATCTCTTCCAATTTTCTGTAGGGTTTTGATCAATGAGTGTTGATGTTTGTCAAAGGCCTTTTATCCATCAATTGATATGATCATGTGCATTTTGGATTTGGCCTATTGTTAAAGTGTATTGCATTTATAGTTTTGCATATTTTGAATCATCCTTACATCCCTGGGATGAATCCTACCTAGTCATGGTATATAATCTCCAAGATGATTTGATGTATTCTATTTAGTAGGATTTTATTGAAGAGTTTTGCATCTATATTCATGAGGGAGATTGTCATGTAGTAGTAGTACTCCTTTTTAGTTGTATCTTTCTCTGGGTTCTGTATCAGTATAAGACTTGCCTTTAGTAATGATTTTGGTAAAAGGTGAAAGATTTATATGATCTGAAGAGAAACCAGAGTATAGGAATGATTTTGGGAGTATTGTTTCATTTTCAATTTCTTTGAAGAGTTTGATGACTATTTGGGTTACGTCTTCTGTAAATTTGTTGCAAAATTCAGCTGTGTGCACACTAGGGCCTGGGCTTTTCTTTGTTGGTAAGATTTTTAAAATTACATTTTGAATTTCAGTGGCTTTTATTGGGTTATTGAGTGTTCTTATATCTTCTTGATTCAGTTTTGGTAATTTTTACCTTTCTAGGAATTTGTCCATTTTTTCTCTATCTTTGATTCTGTGAGAGTAAAGATTTTCAAAGTAGCTATTTATGATCTTCTGAATTTCCACCAAGTCTGTGTAATTTTGCCCTTTTCATTCCTTATTGCTGAATTAGAATTTTTTCTTTCCTCTTTTTGATGAAATTAGCTAGGAGCTTATCAATTTTATTGAATCTTTTTTTAAGCACATGCTTCTTTATTAGTACAGTAAAAAATATTTAGTGGTATATCTGATTATTATCAATAATAAATGCTATTATTATTGCTTTGATTATGTTATTAAAACATGAATGTGACAGGCATCATTCAACTTGCACATCTTTGGATTTATTTGCTAAATTTTCAGTTAGTAGTTTCATATATGGATTAATGAAAGAGATCAGCTTACAATTTTAGTTTTCTCAATTTTTTGTTTGATTTCAACATCCAGGTTATTTTGATCTTGTAAAATTATTTAGGAATCATTACTTTTTTTCACTGTTTGAGAGATTTGTACATTTTTTGAATTTTTAAAATTTTTTTTTCATAATTTTATTGAGAAACAAATAGCAATGAGACAGTTTCAAATCAAATTGATGGGACAATTTCAATAATTAACACATTTCATATTGTCTTTGCAATGGGTATTTGTTATACAAGATGCAGACATGATATCCTATTTACAAACAATATTAGAACAAATCCCTCCATTCATTGAATTAAGAGAATGCAGCTATGTATCTATCCTAACCATTTTGAATACTCAGATACAAAATGATCATTCATCTGTATCCTCCTTTTTTGTTTGGTTCCTTCATTTAAATATTGTAGGTGTGTGAACTCAGCAAAATATTCTAAGAGTCCAGTAGTCCATAATAGTATTGGATCTTCCACTTGACTGGCAATGTCAGAAGTTGTTGACCTGAGTCCCATATAGCTCGACATAATAACATGGCTTTATTTCCTATACTTCGTTTTCATACTTTTCTGCTGGATGTTTAGACCAAGATAAAGCAAGACCTATGTAACCAGAATTATAGCTTTTGGATCTAATAAGTTCAGTGAAATCCCCTCAGGATTTATCCTGAGATCCTGTACCTCAGACTGTAGATCCTTTGTCATTGTTAGCCATGTAGATGAGTCACGGCCATTGCTTGGCCAATGTGCTCTCTGTGAAA
>NW_004525005.1:191402-195043 GCF_000260255.1 Octodon degus
CTGCCTTCCCTCACTGCTTTAGTCCGCCCTGTCCTGGAGGAGCGAAGGAGGCCCAGGTCAGGAATCTGCTCCCCTGGAGACTCAGTCTCTGCAGGGTCCCAGCACCCCATCCCCGCCCCTTTCCTTACTGTGTACCCCTCAAGTAGACCCCGTGTTGCCCTAGCAGGGCTGCTCGTCTCTGGAGCTCAGCTCCGCAGCTTCACCTCTTGCTCCTGGCTTCGTTTACCTCCCCCACCCCCGACCCCAGACCAGGGCTGCAAACAGACACAGCCCTGGGGGAAGGTGCGGACTGGGTGCTGCTCTGCACAGCCCTGCTGCGCATGCGCCTCTTGGTGACCCAGGCTCCTGTGAGCGGTTAGGAGCAAGGAGCTGGGGCAGGGTCGGGTGGACACTGGGATCTCTGTGCCCTTCAGTCTGCAGTTCCAGCGCCCCTCAGTGAAGCTGCCCTGCCCACTGTGAGGAGGACCCCAAGCCAGGATCTGAGAGGAAGGAGGAGACCAAAGGGGTGACTCACTGCCTTACCCTGGAGGTCGCTGGCTGGAGAATGTGGAGGGCACATCCGGTGCATCGCTTCTGTCCGCATCTTAGGTCCAGGCCTGCGGAGGGCACATCCGGTGCATCGCTTCTGTCGGCATCTTAGGTCCAGGCCTGCGGGCCAGGCGCCCCGGGTCTGTGCCGTGCTTAGCTGGGGGGTGCGCACGGACGCACGGCGCTGAGACGCGAAGTGCCGTGCTGCTTGCTGCTCTGACCATTTAACCTGCGTTGGTAGCAAATAAGTGGGGCAGATTCCAGTTCCACCATCCATGCTGTCCGCGCTCCATGCACGGAGCTGGTGTCTGATGGACTACGTGAGGGGACCCTGCCCAGTCGCAGGTTCTGGTGCCGAGTTCTGCTGCAGGTCAGGAACAGCTAAATGTGTGCTCTGAGATCGGCTGCGTTTGAGTTCTGCTGCAGGTCAGGAACAGCTAAATGTGTGCTCTGAGATCGGCTGCGTTTTACCACGGCAAACCGTGGGTGCTACGTGCTATGCAGCTCTCGGGCTCCACTGCTCGCAAGAGAGTTTCACCTCCACCTCAGGAGCCAGCAGAGGGCAGGATGAGTCACACCGCAGGGGACCGAGGGAAGGGAATAAAAGGTGCAACAGCACTTATTGTTGGATATTTTCCTCTAAGTTATGGTATACTTTATTTCCTTTACTTATAGCATTGTGTAGCATTTATGCCCAGAATTTCTGTTATTCATTTTTCACAAGTGCAGAATTGAGATTTATAGAAACTGTAAGCACCAGGTTACTCGTGCATCTGACCTATTTGTAAACTCAAAAAAGAATCATTACTTCCGTCCTGTTGCCTCCAGCCTCAGGTGCAGCTCCTCTCATCCATGTCCAACCTGCACACAAGGGAAGCATCAAGCTGACCTGCCCGTCCTCGGGCTGGTACCCGAACCCTGAGGTCCAGTGGAGGGACCCACAGGGGCAGCCTCTGTCACCTGACTCAGAGATGACATTTGTAGTAGAATATGGCCTGATTCACGTGGAGAGCGCTGTGACGGTGGAGGAGAGCTCAAGGGCGGAGGTGTCCTGCTCCATCAGGAACCCGGTGCTCAGAGAGGAGAAGGAGGCGCGGCTCTTGGTGGCAGGTGCGTTCCCTCAGGGCCCGCCCTCTGTGGGGCCAGTGCTGGGGGGGAGGGAGGAGCCACGGCCAGATGGACAGACTGGAAGAGCGGCCTACTGTACACATTTGCAGCTCTTACTTGGAAATATAGTTAAATACACTTCTTTTGCTACTTTTTACTCTTTGCACAGTGAGCCATTGGTTCGCATCCTAATAAATGCTGTCACGGAGAAGCAGAGCATGTAAATGTAGCACAGCACTTTGAGGAACGTGTTGAAGCTCACGGCAAATTTGTCAAAGCACTGTTACCAAGGGAGAGTCCTGTGTAACCCTGTGGAGCTCATTTTTCCTCCTGTCACATGCAGTTGCAGACGTGGCCCTGCCCCCTACTGCCCTGTGACCTGGACAAGCTCTGGCCTCCATCTGGGTGTCCCCTGCTAAACAGCAGTGACCCCGCTGTCCCTGTCCTCAGGCCACCCTGAGCAGTGACTCCTCGGGGCATCTGAGGGCAGAGAGGAGCTGCCCACCGCAGGCCGCACTGTGTCCCTCCCCAGCGGCTGCTCCAGGAGGCCAGCGTGGCTCCCGGGCTCCTGCAGTGTCCTGGGTCCTTTCCTGAGCCAGAGAGCAGCTGCGGGCCTGTGAGCCTGCTCCTGCCCTGAGCATCTGTCCCTCCCAGCCTGGCTCCACCCCTTCCTCTCCCCTGCTCCCCTCTCCTGCTCCTCCCCACAGCCTGAGGCCCGTGGAGCTGCCTGCTGGGCTCCTCTGTGTCCTCACAGGAGCAGGTTCCCCTGGCCCTGACCCCTGAGCTCTTCCAGGGGCGGCGCCCAGCTGTTTTTGTGTCCCCTAGTGGAGTATAAAGTATTGCAAATATTGCATTCTATTATTAAATATCCATACTGGGTGATAAATTAATCAATGCAAAAATATTTATTGTCTACTTAACGTAGAAATTAATGTATGAGGTGGGGATGTAGCTCAATAGCATAAGCACCTGCCTTGTAAGCTCAAAGTCCAGAGTTCAAGCCCTGGTGCTGCAAAAGATTAAATAAATAAGAAATTAATGCCTGGAGGAATTAGTAAAAAATCCTTTTATTTTTTAACTTGATAACTTACACACATTAAGCATAAAGAGAGAGCTTTTGAAGCTGAAATTGTATAGAGAAAATTATGTATCAGAAGAGTAAATTCCTAATGAGAATCTTAGAAAAACATAATTTGCGGTGATACAATGGCCCACATGTTGCAGTCAGACTTTCTTTTCAATAGAAAATTGCATAATATTTTGGAGAGAATGAGGAGTTGAAGCAAAGAAATATAATTATCCTTAATCCTAATGCCACAAGATTCCTGAAACCTGTATGGCAGAGCACAAGGGAGGTAAAGAATGCATTTTCATATTTATATAAAGTGAACCAACTGTGTATAAGTAATGAAATAGCAGATTAGAGTCAGGATTTGGAAGCAGTACAATACAGGCCGAATAATTTATAAGACTAATTGATAATAGTCACACGAAGAGCCATGTGTGAGGAGAGAGCAGGAAATCTGTCCACCCTAAAAGACCCAGAGAACCCACGCGAGGGTCTGCCTGCTGTGGCAGTGTCCTTGATCCAGCTGAAGACCTGGAGCCCTGGTGGCGCCCTGAAGCCCCAACACTGTCTGCTCGCATCTGTCTCACAGATCCACAAGGGGAGGCCCACAGGCCGGGGCCAGCTAGACACTCTGCGCCCACGGGGCGGGGGTCTGTGCTGCCAGCCGAGGGGTGTGCAGCCAGGAGGCTAAGCGCAGAGTAGCTGCCCTGACAAGTACCATGGTGGCCCCAGTGACCTGAGCTCCTCCAGCACCGGCAACAGCCGAGTTCCCACCAGGAAAGGTGGAGTGACAGGCTTCTCCAGGAGAGGCAGCGCCAGGAGAGCCTACAGCCCCTCAGGGCTCCTGCTCTTCTCACCTTTTCCTTGGCAGGAATCTTCAGAGTCTCCCACAAAAGGCCCACACTGATTTAGTTCCCTGGGTGCTACCAACTTGGTT
>NW_004525005.1:195143-195913 GCF_000260255.1 Octodon degus
CTACCAACTTGGTTTAGTTCCCTGGGTGCTACCAACTGACCACCAGGAGATAATGCACCACACAGCAGTTATCTAATTTGTAGTTACCTGGGGTGGGCCCTCAGAGGAGTATATTTCTTTTTCTTTTTTTTTTTTTTATTTAGGGAAGGGTCTACAGAGTGTTCAGGCTCGCACTACTAGATCGGATTCCTAGTGATCCATCTGCTTACAGCCTCCCAAGAGCTGGGATTATAGGCGCATGCCACCATGCCCAGTCTCAACTGCAGTCTCACACACCCCATGGGTGGGGCCGGCACAGCCGACCCAGGGATGGAACCTCCAGCCCCTCAGCCTGCTTGCAGGAGCTTTAATCTGCTGAGCTATTTGGCCAGCCCTAAATTTCTAATGAGAATCTTAGAAAAACATAATTTGAGGTGACATAATGACCCACAATGCTGCAGTTAGATTTTCAGCATGGAACCCAACATCTCTGTGTTTATCCTTGACACCTTTCCACGTCCCACTGGCCCTGCAGGGTGGCTCTGCGTGTCCTCAGCTCAGTGCTGGGCTCCCAGCCAGGCACAGGAGGCAGCACCTGGACAGAGCGGAGCCGGGCGAGTGCACTGGGAGAGCAAGAGGCAGAGGCTGCCGCGCTCGGGGCTGGTGCATACGGACACCTTCGCAGTCACCTACGTAAACGTGGGGCTCAGCGTAGATGCAGATGCTTGAAGGTCCATTGCACCAGTATCCATACTCAGCGTGCTCCATGTCTTAGCCCCTCCTGGGTCTCA
>NW_004525005.1:196513-198921 GCF_000260255.1 Octodon degus
GAGCTCTGTGCCCAGGACAGTGTGGACCAGGCGTCCTGCACCACTGCTCCCAGGGCCCAGCTCAGTGTCCAGGTCAAAATGGGCCCAAGTACATGTATCAGTTAAGTGGAATAGTAGCTCTTAGTTGTTTTTTTCCGTATTCAGAGAGGTAAATTCTGTTTTTCTCATGAACTATGGAATGAGTATCGTGATGCTCAATTTTCTCGGACTCTGCCTGGTCTTACAATTAATCTCTATTTGCCATGACGTCATGTTGACCTGAACCTCAGTCTCTGCTACTCCTCTGGGAACGCTGTATCCACGTGAGCAGTGGTGGCCAGGAGCTGCCCTGTGGAGCCGCCCTGGACAGCAGGCAGGCACCTCCTGACCTTGGGAGAAGTGAGCCTCAGGGAGACTACAGAATTCAGCCCCATGCAGGGCATATGGGCAAAAGGACAGTGGCACAGCGTGAGCAGGCTGCCAGTTACCCACACGTGGCTCTCGTGTGGCACAGGGCGTTGCCCTGCCCCTCCGGAGCTTCTGTCTGCTCTACCTGCGCAACCACACGGGAGGTGAGAGGAGCGAGCAGCCCCAGGCGGGAGGGTGCGGGGCTCACGGGCTGCAGGGTGGACTCAGATCCGCCTGAGGAGACAGTCTAGGCGACTGAAGCTGAGATCTGAAGGACAAGCGGACCTCTGACCACTCTATGGACCTATGCTAAGTTGTGTATAGCGAGGAGGAACACATAAGTGAGAGGATTTTTGTGAAAACATGTACTCTCTGAGCCAGATCATCCAGGAAATATACTAGATTATTATTTAGGAGACTTTTAAGAGTAGGGCTTCTCAGACTATTTTCTTTCATTTGTTGCCAGAACACATAAAGAGATTTTTTTACTCAGGAAGTTTGCGTGGCAAGGATGTGGATGCAGATGCTTGAAGGTCACGAGGGGCTGAGTTCAATACTGGTACTGCAGAAAGAAAGAAAGAAAGAAAGAAAGAAAGAAAGAAAGAAAGAAAGAAAGAAAGAAAGAAAGAAAGAAAGAGAGAGAAACTAATTCACTGACCCTAATTCCGCTGCCAGCTCCTGGCGTCCTGGGATTGTACAAACTTCAAGTTCAGACTGTCATGGGTGCTGGCCCTACTTAGCTGTGTGTAGCCTTGAAATGCTTCAAAATGAGGATGAGAAATCTGCTTGATATGTTGGACAAACTTGGAGATACAGACTACGTTTGTCATCCAGAGAAAGTGTGTGAGCTGGTGGCTTGACTTGAACAAGCAAGACGCACCCTTCGCTGACTGGGGTAGATTAAGCAGCTCCCTTTCCGGGTCTGACGCATGACCCCCAGTTACTCCACACTCCCCTCAGCATCTGCGAGGCCACCCAGTGAGTGCATGGTCAGGAATGGGGAGCCCTCAAACCTACCTTAGAGCAATCCTTTGAATGTTCTGAGGAGAATGTTGTGGTACTCCTTTCTGCCCACCTACTTTCTCTCATGTGGAGCTGATTACTGCCAAAATGGTAAAAGGTAGAGAGACCCTCATAACAGACTTCCCAGCGAGCACCGTCACACACACCACGTGCTTTTCAGCTTGAGTTCTAGTTGCTCTGCTGAGTAAACAGCAGTCCTCCTCTGGGTCCCTCAGTGCTGAACAAAAGGCTAAAAGGTCCCTTCTGTCGGGTGGGGATAAATTCTGGGGTGGGAGGAATTTATTGAGGTAGGGAGAGGAAAATGTTGGGTGATACGCTTTGGTTTTATTTTCTTTATTTGTTATGCAGAAGAAATAAAGCAACAGCATAGTAAGTGCTGCTTGGGAGGCCATGCTTGAATCTTTGACATCAAGTCACAGTCCACACAGCATGTACTTTTGCAGTTCTAAGATACTGGGAGTCCACATATAAAGCATTGCCTTTCGGGAGGCCAGTGAGATAGCGCAGCATCTACACACCTGCCTGGCAAGCACAAGGACCCGGCTGGATGGTGCTGCACGCCAAGCCGGCCGCATCCCGGGTGTGCATAGCAAGACCCTATATGGAATACATTAAAAAAAAAAAAAGATTCCTTTTTTGATCTGAAAAATTGTATAAAAATAGTTCACATATCTTTCTAGTGGCAATTTTTTTTTACAAAATAATTGTACTTATAGCATGGGGGAGGTTGTTGGGGTACAATCAAAAGCAAGCCAAGTTATTAAAACCATATGAAGACTGGGAAGCAGGTGCGCGCTGCGTTGGACCAACTCCAGGCTCCTTCTCTTCATGAAGTAACTGGCCGCCTGCTCCGTGATTTGTGATGAACCACACAAGAGACGTGACCGGCTTCTGGGGACAGATGTGCATTTTATGCTGCGACCAAAGGCCAGAACAAGAGCTTTAGAGCTGGCCGTGGGTCAGAGCAATCACAGGGCTCCTGGAGAGAGCGCTGGGAG
>NW_004525005.1:199896-203436 GCF_000260255.1 Octodon degus
TGAAGTCTACTCAGGCTTCATCCAGTTTACTTCTGGAAAGAAACCAGTTGACCCACAGAAAGCATGTTGGGAAAAAAGTCACCAGAATGAGCACTTCGCTTCCACAGGCTTGTGGACATTAAAAGGACTCCGCCAGCATGAATTTCTATCTAATTTTAGTATGTTGTAAATATTAGCAGCATCATACGACTATAAATCATTAACTTCTACACGTAGAGCACAAAATAAGTATTTTATTCTTTCTACAGCCTTGTGTTTATAGATATCTTCTAATTGCTTTTGCTGTATTATTTTCAGATGCACTCTGAAAAACGTGGTGTTAGTTTGGCATTTTATATTTAAAAAGCTCATTTTCAGTTCAGAAGCTCCGTCCGCAGATGCCACCTCCCCGGAAGCGCTCTGGGGTCACCCTGTGGCCCTGAGGAGGGCAGTGCGTTCCCCTTTCCATCACAGCCCTGGTCAGAGGCAGCCACGACTCAGCACCGAGCCTGGCTACGCGGGCTGGGATGCTCTCACCGTAGTCAGTGGGGTGAGGCCAGGTTGCTCTTTAAATCCTGAATTTTCCTGTGAAGTCAATTGTCACAGCATGCAGGTCCCAGAGTGCTCCTCCCCTTGGTCTGCACACCAGAGAGCTGCCCCTGCCCTGCTCCCAGGCTCCAGGACACTGTTCCTCCACACAGTGTCCCCCGTTCCCAGCAGGCTCTGAGCTGCATCCTGCTCACCCAGGCCACCATCCCCACATGACTCCGGGGTCTCCTGCCCAGCAGCTGATGGCCCTCCATGGCTGCCCCGAGCTGGTCCTGGCTCGGCTGCGCCCTCTGGGGTGAGGAGGCTGCAGCCTGGCCCTGCTCTCTCTCAGCTTTCCTGAGGCTGCGCTTCTCCAGGCCCCACAGCCTTGGGGAGGGAATCTTTGAAAGCTAAGCTAAGGCAAAGCACCACCAGAGAGCCACCAGAGTTATATATCTCCTCTCGACTGCAGACATCAGAAAACTTGTGACTGCCGAGCCGGGTGCAAGTGTGATGTTTGTGGTTTTGCCTTTCTCCTCTAACTTTTAAAGCACACTCTGTTTCAGGTTTTATATCTGAAAACAGTATTTTGCCACTGAACAGAGTATTGATTAAATATAAATATTCTCTAAATCAGCACAGTCAGCCAAAACCCATCACGCTGACTCCATCACTGCCCACACTGACCCCAGCATGAAGATCGCAGCAATGGTTTGTTACGCTTCCAGTAGTTCTGCTGAAGTCCTTTGCGTAGGCTTGAATCAACAGTACTTTTGACCAAAGAATATTTGGAGTTCACCATACAATAAAGCCTTAGCTGTGGGAGCAAAGTCATGTCGCTATTTTGATTGTCATTTTAAACAGTTTCTAATGAGGACATGATATTTCCTAATCCGCACAACTCTGACACGTCAAGGGAATCCTGTCCATGAGCAAGTGAACTCCATAGTGCTGCTAGAGCTAAATGTATTAGTGCTTTCTCCTCTGCATGACACTGAAAAGCAGCAAATATTAAACATGAAAGACGGGAGAGCTGACAGGAGAGAGAGGGGAGAGGCGGCCAGAGCGCAGAGCCCGAGGACGCTGCAGCCCACACTTAGGCTTCCTCACTGATCTCCTCAGCGGTGGAAGGGCTGCAGGCTCCGCTGGAGAGAGCTCAGCACCGTGACCACAGGGCTGGGCTTAGGCTGACCGGCTCGCAGAGCCACTGCCTGTGACTCAGAGGGCGCTGAGGGGGCAGCAGGGATGTCAGAGGACTCAGTGCTGTAACGGAGACCTGGGCGGGAGGGGAGGAGAGGTCCTAGGGCTCGGGGAGGCTGGAGTCAGGTTGCTTCCAAAATTTGGCTATCACAAATTGTGCTGCTATAAACATCGGTGCACATATATCACTATGATATGATGTTTTCAGTTCCTCCAGAATTCCCACTAGGGGGGCAGCTGGTTTGAATGGCATTTCCACTCCTAGTTTTTCAAGGAGTCTCCACCCTGATATCCATAACGGTTGCACCAGTCTACATTTCCACCAACAGTGGAGAAGGGCTCCCTTTTCCCCACAGCGTCTCCAACATTTGTTGTTGGTTGATTTCTTTATGAGAGCCATTCTTTGTGGGGTGAGATGGTGTCTCAGTGTTGTTTTAATTTGCATTTCATGGATGGCTAGTGATGTGGAGCATTTTTTCATGTATTTCTTAGCTTCTAGAATTTCTTCCTCTGAGAAGTGTGTGCTCACCTTGGATTCCCATTTCCGGATTGGGTCAGAGCTGGAGGGAGATCCCAGGGGAGCAGGGAGGGGGAGGGCAGGCAGAGGGTGGGGCCCTGTTCCTGCCTGCGCATCTGGGACACTGCGAGCTCGCTACGGGAGACCAGAGCGTTCGCAGCCCCCGGTCCGGCCTGCTGTTAATTCCCCTCCAGCAACGGTCTCTTCCTTGCACAGGCTCTATTATAATGAGACTGAGCCTTGTGTGACATTGGGCCAAGAGAATGGGACGGAACTTCATTCTGTTTTTAATCTATTACTTTGTCATTTATCTCTTCTTTAATTGTTTTGTTTTTTTTCATACTAGGAATCAAACTGAGGACCTCATACTTTCCAGGCAGGCACTGCACCCACTGAACTGTGTCTCAGGCCTGTCTTCATTTGTATATTAATAAACTACTAAATTCTGCACTTTGTCACTTTGTCTCACCTGGCTATATTTGGTACAGGGTCTCACTGTGCAGGGCTCGGGGCTCAGGCTCCTGGTGATAATCCTGTTTCAGCCTCCCCAGCATGGGATTGCAGGCAAGCTCCAGCACGCTCAATTTCAGTGGTTGGAGCAGTCTGCAGTGCCAGGGATTGAGCCCTGCACTTCCAAGGCAGGTCCCTAGACTGCTGTGCTACCTAGCCAGCCCAGCCCTGTCTTTATATTTTTATCTGATGAAAAATTTAAATGTTTATTCTGTGCTTTGTCATGATAAGAATAAACTTAGTTACATAAGTTCCAAGAAAGTACTCTCTGAATATATAGTATTAATATGAAGAAATGAAATTTAGCTTTTCAGTGATACTTTATGGTGTGCTGATTTTTCTGTGCAAGTATTTAATATTACCATTCATGAGAGAGTAACAAATGAAGTTGTAGTATCTTTAGATAAACTTTTTCCAGTGGAATGAAAATATTCTGGATGGATGCGTGAAATACTTCAAGTGGTCATATGTAGGTGAAGGAAACTAGTGAAATTTTTTTCTTCTCTCTGACTTTTATGAATTTTTTATTTTTATTTTTAGATTTTATGTAAAATAAAAAATAAAACAAAAACGACGCAGAATTTCATAACGAGATGATAAGAAATTAATGATGGTTGTTATATATACACACAAGATAGTTAAAATAATTGTCCTAATTTCTTGGTACATTGAAAGGAAGAGTTAATGCTTAATGGTTTGATCAATTTTTATTCTGTCTGATTTTTAAGTTATACAAAAACATATTTCTTTTGAGGCACAATATCTGTAATGAAAAAGGAACCAAAGCCCCTCCCCAGCAGCCAGGC
>NW_004525005.1:203907-204862 GCF_000260255.1 Octodon degus
TTTTTGGGGTTTTTTTTTTTTTTTTTTTTTAGAGAAAATTGCTAAAGTACTTGGTAAGTTCTGTTTTCTTACTTATGCTAAATTGAAATTTCAGTCTGTGTCATGAAATGTTTGTCTATCAGGATGATTTTTTGCAGAAACAAAAGTTTAAGTAAAGACCCTTTTTGTCTTGCTTTAAATTCTAGAAAGCTGAGAAATGTTCCCAAATAATTTACAAATTAAATGAAGACAAAGGCTAGGATCAGCTTTCTTGGCCTTGCAAGAAATTAATATTCCTTTGCTTTCCTTTAGAGAGTGTTGCTGAAGAACGTGGTAAGTTCTGTTTTCTTTCTTGTGCTAAACTGAAACTGAGTCTGTGTGTCATGAAATGTTTGTCTGTCAGGGTGATTGCTTGCAGAACAAAGCAAAGTCTTTGTACAGAGCCCTTCTGTCCTTCTGCTGCAATCTCCAGAAAGTCCAATGAATCTTCCCAAATATTTTACAAATCATATTATGAAAAATTCTATGAAAAACTTTCCTTGCATTTTACATATTAATGTTTCTTTGTTTTTTTTTGTTTGTTTTAGAGGGAATCACTAAACAACTTGGTAAGTTTTGACTTCACTGATGATCTACATGGAAAATTAGTTGGAATGTCATCAAAATATGGGTCTTTTTGTGTGACAGCAGAGCAAAGAAGACTTTTTACAAAGACTGTTTCTGTCCTTTTGCTTCAAACTCCAGAGATGAATAAACGTTCCTCAATAAAATAAAATTGTGGAATTAGTGTTCCACAAATCATATGAAAGTCTAAAAACAACTTTCTTGGCATTTCAAAAATTAATATTCTTTTGGGTTTTTTTGTTTTTTTTAGAGAGAATTGCTAAAGAACGTGGTAAGTTCCGTTTTTATTTCTAGTGCTAATTGAAAATTAAGTCTGCATGTCATGAAGACTTGTTGTAAAGACCTCCCTGCC
>NW_004525005.1:212532-213091 GCF_000260255.1 Octodon degus
AGTCTAAATGCCATTTAGGAGAGACAGACAGACAGCCTTCCCCTCTGTGGCCACTGCTGCTACTCCCCTTTGCTCTCTATTTTGCTGTCTGCTGCTGCCATGAAAGGCTGCTCTGTGCTTTGAGCCTCCGTGCTTTGGAGCCAGCTGAGCATGGACAGAAACCTCCACTAACTGCGAGCTAAATAAACTTTTCCTTCCTGCATTTTGGGTGTCGGGTATTTGTCCCAGCAATGAGAGAAGAGTAACTGAGAGAAGCACTTTTTATTACACCTAAAGTATTAAGACAAGTGGACAATAGCCTTAGAATCAGAATAGTGTATCCATCAATAAAAAGGAGAAACTACTGCAATACGAAGCGTGATACATATGACTGTACAGCCTGCCACAGGCTTAACCGCCTGAGCTGGGCAGCTTGCTTGTTTCCTTTAGAAATGCTAAATTTTCTTCATAAAACCAATGAAATGCAGCACTCTGCAAATGCAAGAAAATAGTAAAAGCAGTCTTAACACGACTAGTAGCACAGCAGCCTCCACAGCTTCTATTTCACAGCCTGAGCCAG
>NW_004525005.1:213871-226837 GCF_000260255.1 Octodon degus
TGACCTCCACCTGTGGTAACTGCTCTGAAAAGCAAACCAGCCCAAGGGCTCTAGCAGGAGCAAAGTCTTCTGCCTTCAAGGTCGCTGAACTTCATTAGTGCAGTAGAGTAAATGCGTGAGATTTGGCCTATGTTAAGTGATTATCGGCTCGATATTTTCCTGTTTCACATATTATGTTTTTGCACGTGGGCCGTGGCTCAGCGGATCAGCCAGTGTGCACCATTTTTATGTCTTTCCTTTGGACATGGGAGGAAGAGCCGTTTCGTCCGGGCCTCCAAGGCCTGGCCCTCGGGGAGGAGTTGTTTTGGCCCTTACCCGTGGCGCCACCTCTGTTGCTGAGAGCTCTGTTCATGGCTTTGTCACTTGTTTTGTTCTCTGCCCCTTCTGCCCCTTCTGCTCGCTCTCCCTCACGTTCTGGGGAGGAGGCCCCGCTGCACTCACTCGGAGCAGCCCAGCTCCGGAACATCATCCCAAACTCTGACAGGGACATAGACTGGGCGGGTCCAGGCTGCCCGGCCTTGTGACCTCGGGAAACTGGTCCCGCACCTCAGAGGGGCTTGTTGGTCCTGAACTGAAGCTGGACACACACTGAGTTTCGGAGTCATCCTCAGACACAAAGTTGCTACAGGTGTCTTCAAAACTGACCGAGGCCACAGAAACCGCGGCCAGCTCAGCTTTGCCTCCTGACAGGTCCTCTCAAGGCGCCACTGCCCTCGCGCCCACGCCACAGCCCCGAGGCCACACGGCCCTGGACTGCCGCCACTCTAGGATCTCATCCGAGGTCCGCTCCAGGTTCTTCAGGGCCGTCTTACACTCGCCTCTCGCCAGGGCCAGTCGGCCTGTAGGTCATCTACCGTCTTCTGCAAGGGCTTAGGCTGCACGTAGCTCTTTCCCTTGAATTCAAAATCAAGCTTGGACTTGCTGGTGGCTCTCTCGGGTTTCTTCTCCAGCTGCGGCTCGCGGCCTGCGGCAGCGCTGTGCCTGGCCGCGGCCCCTTATGCACCGCTGCCCCCCTTCTCTTGCTCTGCTCCGCCTCCAGGACCCTCTGCGAGGCGTGGTTCAGCATCTCCTGCCGAGCCGCGCTTCCCGTCCTCTAGCAGCCTCTGCTCGGCCCGAGATGGTCTCCTCGGCAGCGCGGAGCAGCCGGGTGGCCCTCCGGAGTCCTGCGTGGCTTTCTGAGCTTCCAGCTGGCCCGCCTGGCCGCCCTCGTGCTCCCAGGAAGGCTTTGAGTCTTACACGACTTGCCAGTTCTCTTCACCGGGTCATCCAGTTTCACCGTCGCCTCAACAGAACAGAACGGGACTTCTGAAGAGCACCCTCACGTTCAGTCCCCCATCGGTTGACGTCCTCAGTGGACTGATTAGACTTCTCCAGCTCAGTCTGTATCCGGGCGTCCACCTCTTCCTCCTTCTTCTCCAATGCGGCCTCCTCCTCCTCCTCTTCCTCTTGCTCCTCCTCCTCCTCCTTCTTCTCCAATGTGGCCTCCTCCTCCTCCTTCTGCTCCTCCTCCTCCTCCCCCTTCTCCAATGCGGCCTCCTCCTCCTGCTCCTCCTCCTCCTCCTCTTGCTCCTCCTGCTCCTCTTCCTTCTCCAAGTCCCCCGCAGGCAGCAGGAGCTAGGCCGGCCCCTAGAAGGCAGCCAAGCGTCAGTGCCGCATCCATGTGGGCAGAAGGCGGGCTCAGAGCACCTGGGGGGCTGCACGGCTGAGCCGCACAGTCAGAGAACCTGCTTTTGCTGCTGATCACCCTGGTCCGAGGCAGTGCTGAGAGTGGAATGAATGTATTTTGTGCAGAGAGACATGCAGGAGTACTTTGGGGGACAGAAGTGAAATGTCTTGGTTTATAACTAATTATTCCCAAAGCTCGTGTGCTTGTAGGTATGGAGCTGACTTGCTGTTAGGAGACAGTGTCTTCTGAGAAATGGATTAACTCATCCAGCCCTCCAAAAATTGGACTCCAGAGGCAGAAAAATTGAGGCCTTCAGACTCTAATCCACAATCACACAGAGATCGGCTGCTGCACTCACAGCCAGGCCCACCCTCTTGAGAAGTTGGGGGCTTTTGTTTCTACCTCACAGGAGTCCCTCCTGCCCCAAGGGCTGGGGTCCAGGTCACTTCCATCCTGAGCACTCGGGCTCGGCCTGCACCTGCGCTTTCCCTCCCTCCTGTCCCACTTTCCCTTCCTCTCTGCAGTTGCTTGTGGCCCTTTGCGGGCTCAGGATCGTAATCCAGGACAACTTGCTCAGCAGGTATCTCTAGCCCAGAAGCTCACCTCTGTGTGAGCCAGTGACAGCCCGTGCATCCCTGCCTGTGGTCTGACCCAGTTACTTCTGTGGATCAGGGCTTCTCAGAGTGGTGAACAAATTAGGAGCAATTCACGTATTTTTGTTTCTCATGCTCTAGGCAAGGAGTGTCACGGGCCATGGAGTCTACTTTAGAAAATCTGAGCACATTTCTTTATCTTGAAACTTGGACTGGGGGTCTAGTTAGGGTTACAGATGATGCTTGAAGTTGGCTGCCTTCTGAAGGCAGAAAGTATTAGACAGGTGGGGTTCAGTGTGCTACGTGCTAATCTCACGCACTTCAATACATACTAGCCTCTGAATCAGGAGCCAAGACGAAGGAGCTTCAGTGTTCTCCCCACTTATTATGGATAGATGAGCTGCACCCCTAGCGCTATTCAGCACTCGGGCACCTGAGAGGCGCTCAGGTCTCAGCGACGCCTCCCTGTGCAGGGCGAGGGCTGGTGGGGAAGCTCCTCGCAGCACTCGGCTCCCTCCTGCCTTCTGCCTGCGGCGGCGGCGTGCAAATGCCTCACCGAGGCCCACAGAGGAGGCCAGGGTGAATCTCCCTGGTGGATTTCCTGTGCTCCTGACTGGAGAACAGTCAGTCCTTTTTGTTATGTAGAAATCATTCACTCCCAGGGTTCTTTCATAGCAGTTTAAGTGGGTTCTGACTAAATGGGTTCCCAGGAAGATGGCGTTTCTGCAGTTGCTTACACGGGATGGCAGCTCTGAAGCTGGTAATGGCCTCATAACCAACTCTATGCAGCACAATCTGGTAAGTTTCTCAAGGGAGGGGTAAAGGAGACGCTGGTGGAGCTCAGGCAGAGCAGAGGTGAGGAGGAGAAGCCTGGTGTTCCAGAGTGTCTAACTAGTCATGAGGGGCATGTAGGGAGGAATTGCAGGTCATTATGCTGTTTAGATCAGAAAAGAAATCTTAGGAAGTGGATAAGTGTCCCTGTGCTACGTAGAGTAAGAATTTGCCTCCACTGTGCCCTCTTCTGCAATTAACGGGGCAGGACACAGAACTTGAGAGCAGTGAAGCCAGAGACATTTATAAATACATTTCTATGCTGCTCTGCATTCGGGGAGCTGCATGGCTTCACTTCCCTGCCTACAGTAGCACTCAAGAAAGATGAGTTGAAGGTGTAATTTGGCATTGGAAGGAAGCAGATGATAAGCACTGTAAGCACACCTGCCAATCCAATACATAATACAATACATGGAATTCAATTCTGTGGTGGGCAATGACTGATGCCTTAGGTAAGAGGATGCAACTTAAGAACACAGTGTTCAGAGGAATCAGTCACATACTGGCCTCAGGAGATGCCGACCCCATACCGAGGATGGGGTGTGGGTAGCTGCCCGTGAGACCCCCCTGAAGAGCAGGTTCTGTGAGGACACCCATGTTCGCCTCTGTGGAGCTCTGAGTTTTGACACCTGCAGCTACACAGACGTGACAAGATTCCTAAGTGCAGGATGTTGGCATAATGTCAGAATTTCATGATATAAGTGATAGAACTTCTTTTCTCTTTTACAGAACAGACCCAGCTGCAGAACCATATTAGAATTCAGGTCTCCATCTCTGTCCAGTATTCTTGCTTTCCCAATCTGTACTCCAAGCAGGCTGTGTAAGAAAGGACCAACCTCTTTGGCTTTAAAAGCTCCTCTTCAATGTGTCACAAGCAGGCGGAAAGCGTCGCAGTGTGGAGCCTTCCGGATGCTCTCTGGGGTTCCCTTGTTCAGCAGGATCTTTACAAGACCAAGCACCAAAGACATGGACTCGCTGTTCTTGACACCAACAGTTTTTCATGAAACACAGCCCTGGTTTCTCTAAGAATACCTTCCTTAGGATCAAAACACAGAAGACTGCAATGACAGTACAACAAAAATTCAAGGACCAGCAGGACCAGCACCTTCCCATGGAGACAATCTAAATTAATCCCAAGTCACTAGCATGTACACTAGAGAAATACAGAGCAGATGGTAGTAAAAATCAAGCACAGAACTATAAGGCTCACTCAGATCCCATATCTAGAAAATGTTTCACACTGACAGACTCAGTCTCCACATGCGCAGTAACCCACTGAGGAGTGCCGGTCTGAGGCATGTGCTGCGAATCAAGCCACAGCAGTGCTCCCCTGGAGAGCACAGGGGTGCAGCCTGTCCAGCTCTTCATCCTCTCTGAGCTCGCTGCACCACGGGCCCACTGTCATGGCACAGGGTCCCTCCTGGGTTCAGGGCAGCTGGATGCACCTGCAGGCACCATTGCAAAGTAATAACTTGGAATTCAGATTATAAACCAATTCATCCTGCCTGGGAACAGAGTGGAAAGCCCTCACAGTCGGGAGTCCTTAACTAGGAAACAGAAGAGAAAGACATCTTATGCAACAAAGAAAAAGAGGAAGACAAAGACAGAAATCACGTGTGCAGACACATGGGAAATGCACAGGAGACAGCAGTGTAAATAAAAACTGAGGAAGTCTAAAGGCTGGCCCCTACCAGAGAATCCACTTCCCATGGCAGAAGACTTGGTGCTGCCCGTCCACAGACCAATCCATCCCAGGACCCTGGAGGGCACATGCCAGAGCAAGCCCAAGTAACGCAAACTCAGGAGCTAAATAAGGGTCAGTGAGATAGCTCAGTGGACTAAGCACTTGCTTAGGCAAGCATAGGGGCCAGGGTTCGATCCTTGGCACCGCATGCCTTGCTGGCCCTGCCCTCATGTGCGCTGAGCCAGCGATGGAATCTGGGCATGGTGGTGCATGTCTATAATCTCAGCAATGGCGAGGCAGAAAACAGGAGGATCACTATGAGTTGGAGCTGCATAGTGAGACCCTGCATGATAAATAAATAAATAAATAAATAAATAAATAAATAAGAGCTGAACAGATGTGACCAGCTGCATATTTGGCCAGCTGCAGGGACCAAGCCAGGGGCACTGTGGCCCCAAGCCGCCCTGATGCGGGCCTCTGTCCATGGCAGCAAAACTCTGCCTGGCCTCGCTCCTCCTCCCAGTGGGGGTCGCTGCACCTGAGCAAGGCTGCTGGCCCCGCTGACCCCTGGCAGGCGCGTAGTCTGTGCATAGAGCCCGGTACTTCCAAACAACAGCAAGGTTCAGGTTAACGCGAGGCGCTGCCACAAACGTCCCTGCAAAGGCGCAGGCCCATTGTGGAGAATGCCAGTGCCACAGCACTAACCAGGGCCCTTTAAAGTAGCAGGAGACATTCACTAGGAACAGAAAAGAGGTGTGTCTCGAGAGACAAATGAAAAAGAGACAGAAAAAGAACAGCAGTCAGGGATAGAGGGGGTGAGGTCAGGAGGGAGAAAGAAAGCAAACAGGGAGAGAGAGAGAGAAGGAGGGATGGAGAGAGGGAAAGGTGAGGGAGGGCGAGGCACAGAGAGACCCCAGAAGCACCGCAGTCGCTTCTAACCCGCAGTGGGCAGGGCCTGGCCAGTGCCTGTCCCGGCTGTTGCCTGTCACCTGTGACAAAGTCTGCCTTGGTCATCACCATCCTCTGTGCTCTTCCTGGACACCCTCAAATAAGAGGATGTCACCACGCCTTGACAGAATTCTGCTTATCAGCGTGGGGTTTCTCTCACTTCTTTTTCCTCACTGTTGGAACAAAATACCCAACACCCATAGTTAAGGAATGAAAGGTTTACTTAGCTGACACTTTGTGGACGTTTCGTCCTATGCTCTCGTGGCTCACAGGCAGGGTGGCACATGGCAGAGGGCAGCAGTTCATGGTGGTGGTAACCGGGACAGAGAAGGGGGACAGCAGTGGCTGCCGCAGCTAGCTGGCCTCTCTCCCTTCTTATATTGCATGCAGACTACCCACCCCAGGGCGGCTCTAGCATCCACCTCCGTAATCCCAGCATTGGATCATGAATTAATCATTGTCCTGAAGCTGCCCCAATAACCGCATGAGGCTTTGGGGGAGAGCTGGACAAAAATCATAACAGGTTCTGTTCTGGATTCCAGTGGAAATCAGGAATCAGCACAGCGCAGCTCTCCTAGAAGTCCTGGTGTCAGAGATGGATGACACTGGCAATCATGTGTCCAGGAGGTGACACAGCTGGCTGCTGCCACTGCTCTGTGGCCACCACCATTGAAGCCCAGCTCCTGGCAGAAGCCTCAGGCCGGCTCGCTGGGCGCTGCCCCCCTCTGCTGCTGGCCTCTGCTGACAGCTGGGATCCGGAGTCTTCAGCACTAATGGCCTTTGTGTTCAGAGGGAAGCACAAGTCGCAGTGGGGACAGACTCTGCCTGAGCCCCTCCTTGCCCTGCCTCTGGGCACCTGGAGCTCGGAAGCCCCCACTGCTTCTCTGGCCATAGCTGGGCTGGATGGCCGTGGGGCTGTGGTCTCACAGGCAGGATGATATCTGGTGAGGAGATGCAGGAGGAGGCGCCCAGGTGTGGGGAGGGGCCTAACCTGCTTCTCTAGGAAAGCGTGTGGGTGAGGCAGCCAGGAGCCCAGGCAGTGCCTGCAAGTTGAGAAAAATGTTCCAGAAATTACTAAACACAATCCATGCTTCCACTGGGTGCTCAAAACTAGGAAAAGGTGGGAGAGAACTTAAAGAGAGCCCGGGAAAGAGGACAAAGCGTTTCTCCTGAGACCTTTACAGCTTGGGGCCTCCTGAAGTATGTTTCAGGTCCCTGACGCCCTAGAACCCCAAAGTTCTTATTACAGAGCAGGACATGGGTGAGAGGTACAGAGAAGAGGAGAAACCACCCCCCGGCCGCTGGCTCCTGGGGCAGACCCCAGCCAGGGGCGGCTCTCAGAGCAGTCGCTTGCCCTGGACTCCAGAGCGTGTCAAGGCCACGCACTCTGAGCTGCGCCTCTGAGCACCCGCAGCAGGCGGCTGTGAGGAGGAGGTCCTCAGCCTGTGCCCGCGGGTGCTGGTCAGAAGTGGTCCTCGTGATCAAGTCAGCCCATCGCTGGTCATCAGGTGCTGGAATTTAGAGCCCTGAAGGAGTTAAAACAGGCTGAGAAGGCGATTTAGACTGGGTGTGGTGGCACATGCCTATAATCCCAGCATTTGGGAGGCTGTAAACAGGAGGATCCCTACGAGTCCGGCCTGTGTAGTGAGACCCTATAGACCCTGTACAAAGAAAAAGAAAAAAAGAGAGACAATAACAAAAATTTAAGGTTTCTTGACAGCTAGTGATAATATTCAATCATATGTCCAAACTTACATAACTATATATATGGTAATCTGAACAATAGATTTGAAGATAAAAATAGATAATATATCAACAATTGATAATCAGTCTTCCTTGAAAAATCTGTAACATACATATTGTATGTTACTGTTTCTGATTTTTGTTCATTTTTGTTTTTACTCTTCCAAATAAAATAAAATACATTTTTTAAAAAGTTAATCTTTTATTTGCTGTACATCAAAGCTTTTTAGAATGAATATTGAACATACTCTAAATTCAACTTTTAAATATTATTAGGAAAGCGATAAACTATGTAAGTAGTTTATCCCTTTTTTATTTATTATGTTCCCAGAATGTGCTTCTATTCTGTTTGAGTGAAATATAAATATCAAAAATATTAAAATATTAAAATTTATATTAACACATGTTGGATATTGTCCAATTCTTTTCCCACGTTGAGTTAACCATGTGATTCTCCACTATTGTGCTAAATTTTGCCTACATTAATTGGTTTTACTTCATTCTCAGGATAGCTTTTTCCTGTTTGTGGTAGGAGTGCCTTTCCCATTGCTGCTAACTTCCCTTCAATGTATTCTCCTGACAGTTTTGTTCATTGTCTTCTCGTCTGGGTTTCACTTGAAGAAACTCTGTCTGACTTTTGCGTCAATTGATATTGACCTCTCTACTCTGGGTCAGAAAAGATGCCCTGTTGTCCATGTTTTGAAATAGTTTGAGAGGGACTGGGATCCTTTCTTTCCACTGTTTGGTAGAATTCAACCATGAAGCCATGTGGCCCATGGATTTCCCAAGTAGCATGGTTTGGAGTAGAGATTCAGTAAGATTACTGAATTAGTTTATACATTAGCTTATACAGATTTTTTTTTCTCATTTCAATATGGACAGATTATGTTCCACAATATGTTTATTTCATATTGTTCTATTTACTCGTAATTCCTCATAGATTCATATCATTTATAATATCTGTAATATCTTTGCTTCGATTTCTGATTTTAATTCCCTGAGTTTTATCTCACTTATTGTACAATAGCTCTGGTGAAATAGTTCCCTAATCTGGTGTTATTTTCAAAGCATAATTTTTGCTATAATTGAGTGATGAAGTTTTTTTTTCCCTCTCTGGATTTCCTGCGCTTCTGCTACAAGCTTTGACTGTAGGATTTCTTCTTGCTCCAGTTTTTCACAGAGTAAATTTAGGTCATTGATTTACAGTGTTTTTGTTATAAATTTTATTATTGATATTTTTAGGTCATTGATTTACAGTGTTTTTGTTATAAATTTTATTATTGATATTTTTATTATTGATATTTTAATTTTTATATATTAAAATTTTTTAATATTTTAAAACTTTTGCTAATATCTGTGATTTATAAAAGACAGAAAGCATGTACCAGTGTGCCCCCGGTAATGTTCCGACGTGCACAGCCTTTGCACAATGTTCAAAGGAGTTTGAGAATATCTGCCCCTCCAACATGCCATTTAGGGTAAAACCTTCCCTCCAGCCTCGGACACGCGCAGTCCTTTAGCAGCCAGAGCAGCCGCTGTGCGGGAGCAGCCAGCGCTTCTGCTGCGCCGCCCTCCCCTCCCCTCCCCTCCCTGAGCGCTTCCCCCTGGTCACCTGCTCTGCCCCCATCCTGCGCACTTCCTCCGCCTGCGACACCCACAGCTCACGTGCAGCTTCCAGCAGAGCAAGGCTGCTAGATCCTAGACGAACCAGGCGGTGCGTATCTTTGTGTGTTTGGCTTATTTCACTGACCACAGTGATGCCAAGTTGCAAGCACACTTTCCAGAAACTTTTTTTCACGGATGAACTGCATTCCATCTTGCCCAGGTGCTGCCTGGCCATCCGAGGGCGGCGCCGAAGCTGCGTCATGCTTGGGGCTGCTGTGAACAGCACTGCAGTAAGCCTGGCAGCGGAACTCCTTTGATATTCACCTTAATTTTGATCACATGCAAAGGTACCTGCAGGAGAGAGGGCTCAGAGCCGCTGCAGAAAGAGGCAAGGCCGATGCGATGGATGAGCGTGTTCCCAGCCAGTTCAGAATCAGCTCTGGTTGCCTGGCGGGGGAGGTCGGGATCCAGAGCCTCCTCCTCTGAGTAGGGGGAGTCCTGAGGGTGCGGACGAGGCGGGCCTGGCAGGGGGCAGGGGATGCAACCGCACATGGATCTGGAGAGGGCGAGAGCGCTCAGCCTGGGACTGCGGGTGTCTGAGCAGGGCCCGCACCCAGTGGAGGGTGGAGCAGGGCCGCGGCTGCAGGGAGGCCTGGACCCCCGGAGTCACCCACCCGGCGGGCCCTGGATGGAGGGACGCGCACTAGCCCATCTGGACAAGTCCGCACCAGCGAGCCACGCGCCCGCGGATGTGATGCGCACTCAGGCCCGGCGGCCTCCGCGGGCGATACCGGCCGGCTCGCAGCACCCGCGGAAGCTGGGCCTCCTGGCTCCTCCGACCTGCACCTGTCTGGACCCTGCTCCTGCCCGCAGAGCCACTGCCAGGCCGCCTGCGCTGCGGGGAGGAGGCAAGCCTTCCTTCCTGGCTTTGGTCAGCTGCACCGCAGGTTCCTAACCTGCAGTGGAAACTGTGCACCCGCGGGGCGAAATCCACACCTTTCCTACCATTATTAAATTCGCACACGTGTTAGCTGATACAGTGTGTCAACTTGGCTGAATCAGCTCAGGCAGCTCTCAGCCTGGGGGCCTAGCCCTGCAGGTGGGCAGGGCCCAGGAACTGAGGAAGGCAGGAAGCCGCCCTGCCTGGTTTCCTGCCTCTGCCCCGCCTCATTGGAGAAGTCCCAGGCTTCAGAGAAGCTTGATCTTGGCGGCCGCACCACTTTGGTTTTCTCCCTGAAGCGCTGGTCTTCGCAGTCAGCGCAGCAGGAAGAGAGGCTTGATGGGCGCCGCAGCTGCTGCTCCTCTTCTGCTCTTCATTGTTTTCTGCCGCATGAACTGCTGTCGTTTGCCTTGGAGCCAGCGGAATATGGACTGAACCCTCCAGTAACTGTGAGCTAAATAAACCTTTCCTTCCTTCATTTTGAGTGTCGGGTATTTGTCCCAGCAACGAGTAAAAAGTAACTAAGACAGCACACAACTGAGGCGTCCTTGTTACTGCCTCAGGAGGCGACCCTCAGCATCACAGTGCCTGGCCGGGTGTTAGGCCCACCCGTAGGTGAGCCAGGCCCGGCCTTCTGCCCTGCTCACCCACTGTGCCATACGCACCCACGACAGTGCGACCCCTCCCTCTGGCTGCATGTGCATGGGACCAGGGTTGGGAATAAAGACTTTTTCAAGTTATAAAAGAAAAATGGACTTTACAGTGGCAGGAAAAGAAACACACAGCTATGAATCCCAGCGACCTCGCACCAAGTGCCTACGTGAGATTCTCGTGGTGGCCAGCGCCCGTCTCTCCTCCGGTGCTGCTCTGCAGGCCTGGTTCCTCGGATGTCCCTGGCCGATCTGTCTCACCGAATCCTGCTGCGCAGCGACCCAGCTTCCGAGGCCAGCACCCGCGCTTCGGATAAGGCCTTTACCAGCGCTGCGCTCTGCTCTCAGTCTGCGGCTCAGACCAGTTGTTTAACCCATTGGAATCCCCCGAGGAGGACTTTTAGGCTCATTTTCATTAATATGTCAAGTGCAAGGAATACACCAAATCTCATTTTTCTTCTCATTTTTCACTTGTGCTCACTCGTGTTTTTATTTACTCACCTATCAGACATTTCGATGCATCTTATGCCAGGCATCTGGGTGTTTATTGCTGGGTGAACACTCCCCTTTAGTTATTGCTGCTGATCAAGCCTGCAATCTCTGCACAATTGTACAGGAAGGCTAAATAAAAAGAGCAGATGGAGTGATTTCAGGGCTCCAGGAGGCTCTAACCCTCTCAGAGGACTCAAGATCCTCTCTGTGCTGAGACCAAGACCCTCTCTGGGTGGCTCTGCATTTGCTTAGTTATCAGAACAAGGAGGGGAAAGGCGCATGGTCCAAGGACTCCTCCAGGGAAGGTGACAGGTTGGTCCACCCGGAGAGAGCAGCCTGAGGCTCATCTGTGTCTGCTTGAGGCTGGAGCCAGGCGTCCTTGGCTAGAGGTTGCTTTATCCTTCGAGGTTTCCTGATCTCGCCCATCACCGCAGGCCTCAGTCAGGACCGGTGTCTCACAGAGGTGCACTTACTGTGGGTCGGCCGCCCATCTCCAGATGAGCAGCCCAAACTCTGGACAGACACACAAGTAAGGGTGGAAAGCCTTACTTGGTCAGCTCAAGTCCTGCCTAGGGCTGCTTCTCAGTGGTCTCCATCCGTTAATTTTTCTAAAAAGTCAGCTTCTTGACTCTCAAAAGCATCCTAGTTGAGCTTAAGGAGAGGCATACAACGTGATACCTGGTATAGGCCAGGAGTGAGAAACACATGAATCTGTGGGTGCGTCCTCACAGGAACCTGTGGGTGGAACAGTAGATGATCTACAGTGTGTGACAGACAACTGGAGTGGCCTGGAGGAGACCTAATGCAAGTGCTGCCAGGAGAAGTGAATCCCACTGCACCAGGGAAAGGAAGCAGCAGGGCAGGGGGAAAGAGAATCTGGACCCCAAAGCGAGAGCAAGCTCCTTATAGGGCAGAGCACATTTTTCATGGTTAGTTAGCATTTTAATTCATAATTTTTAAAATGTTTATTTTGGACTGGAAGACCTATGCCCCTCAGGAAGGTAAGATTGTCCATAATGCATGAGGAGTCTCATGGACATTAAGAACGATACACCCTAGAGACACAAAGATTTTAAAAGGACTCTTCTGAGAAAGTGCTTTAAGAAATGACCCCAGTGTCCGAATGCAGAGGCGTCCATGGGGTGCGTGGGAGGCGGGTGGGCGGGGCTTCTGACCCGGGCTGCCCTTGCCCTGGGAGCGTGGTCACGTCTGGAACCTTGGTCCCCTCGGCTTCCTGGGGTCTGCTTGGCCATGCCAGGCCGCAGCCAGTAGAAGTGCACAGGCCAGGTTAGCAGCTGGGGCGTCTCTGGGGCTAGGGCTTCCTTCCATGTCCCCTTGACTTGGTCCCCTCTGCAGCACGGTCTGCAGCCCGGCTCCTGAGCAGGGGCTGCCCCACGAAGTGGGACTTCAGTTACTGGGCTCGCTTTTGTTTCTTTCAATTTCCACCACTAGTGAATAAAGTAAAACTAACAACGACTCCATCACATTGTGAAGGTCCATCCTACTTTGCTGTAGTTTAATAGTACGTTAGTTGCTAGAAGACTGTTAAGCTATGTTAGTTACTACACAAAATTATGCGGCACTTACTTTCGTCTATTTCAGAAATGAATGCTTTTACTTGCTGTTACCACGTATGTCTAGATGTCACCCACAGCGCCGTGTTCCCGCAGGGGGCCAAGGGAATGACAGGGTCCTGGTGTGACACCGGATTCGCCTGCAGATGAGTTTGCAGCGGGGTGCAAGGCTGGGAGGCGAAGCCTGGCGGAACACGTGGTCTGGAAGGGTCCCTCATTTAGGGAAGAACCGGGTGAAGC
>NW_004525005.1:227998-229384 GCF_000260255.1 Octodon degus
CTCATTGAGAAGTGTCTATTCATCTCAGGTGCCCATTTTTAGATTGGGTCTTTGAATTTAGGGGGTCTAATTTTTTTCAGTTCTTTATATATTCTACATACTAATCCTTGGTCTGCAGAACAGCTGGGAAAAAAAATATTTCCACTCTGTGTTTGCCTTTTGGTGGTGGCTTCATTTGCTATGCAAAAGCTTTTTATTCATTTAATTTTTTAAAATCTTTGCTGTTGGTTGAATACACCATATGGAAACCATAGACATGGGGAACCAACTTTCTACGATGTTATGCCATTTATATGGCATTCTAGGACAGGCAAAAGCTTGCACAGTGATAAATACTGTACCAACAGCTGCTTTCATGGCCCAGAGTAAAACTAGGCAGCCAGGAGCTTTCCGGGGTGATAAAAACGCGCATGTGTTGCTTGAGGGAAATGCGTTCTCTTGTCAAAGATGCCCAAGGGACCGAGGGTGCTGCGCAGCACGGGGTTCAGTCTAGAGCAGTACAAAAAGCAGCAAATATTATCCACGTCTACGCTCCTGTTCTGTATACTTCACAGGATATAAGGAACGCGTAAGTACTTTAATAAATAAAGTTATGTTCACACAAAAAATCTTCTGGGTCTGATTTATTGCATGCAGCATTACGGGCTTAAGGAGCATCAGCTTCCTATGAAGGAATCAGGTTATCCTTGCTGGCTGAAGAGTGCTCTTGCGCATGTACTCCGTATTTCACTTCTCCTCTCATCTGTCACGGAATGTCTTGTATAGACCACTTGCAAGATGGAGTGTTGTTGTGGTATGTGGGTATTTGTCCCCAGAAAGCCTCATGCAGCCATTGAGGTACAGATCTACAGTTTGTGATTAATTCTAGAACCAAGGCTCGGATTATGGGTGAGTGCCACACCCAGCCTGGGGCAGAGAGCCTGAACATAGCAAGGAGACAGAGACAGACTTGCTCTCTGTTGCCGCTGCTGCCGTTACTCCTCCTTCTGCTCTTGCTGTCTTCCACCTCTACGAGCTGCCGCCCTGCGCCCTGTGCCGCTCTGCCTTGGAGTCAGCTGAGTATGGACTGAACCCTGCAGCAACTATGAGCTCCGTAAACCTCCCCTTCCTTCATTTTGGGTGTCGGGTATTGTTCCAGCACTGAGAAGAGTAACTGAGGCAGGTGCTAAGAGTTACGCTGCTCTCAGCAAGAGCCCCGGTGCATCACGGCAGCATGGCGGGCCTGCCTCTCGTCACAGCTCCAGAAGCTTAGCTGGGTCAAATGGAACTCGCATCATTACGATTGTGTGGAATCTCCACGTGATTCCGAGATAGCTGTAGTAGTTACAGTCGGGCCAACATTGCCACCGAGTTCCTTTTACCCACAAACTCAGCAACATTTTTTTT
>NW_004525005.1:230704-232530 GCF_000260255.1 Octodon degus
AAAATTATGTCATTAATATTTTTCTTTAATACATATTTTTTCAAAATCACCATCAAATTTGTAGCTTGCTTTTGCACGCACCCTCCAAATTTATTTCTATCCTGTGATGTAAGATGAATCCTAGAACTAACTTCTACCAGAATGAATAATTCTATTGATACTTAACTAGTAGTCAGGAATTAATGACGCAGTTCTTTCCATATGTGATTCCAATTTCTTAAGCGTGATGAGTGGCGGCGGGGCACTGTTCTGGTCCAATTTGCCTGAGCGAGCAGTTTCCTGCTTCCCTGCACTGGTCTCCTTAAAGCCTCATCAAAGGCTTATGCACACTTAGGAAGTGCACACAGACATTGACATTATAGTACTAATAGTATGTAGCATATTGATAGGTCAGATTCAAAGTTTCCCAGGCACCCTGACCTCCAACTCTCTGCCCCTTGGATTCCCAGGCACCCTGACCCCAACTCTCTGCCCCTTGGATTCCCAGGCACCCTGACCCCAAACTCCCTCCTGCTTGGACCCACACAGAGCCAAAACCAAAACCCAGAACAGGTTCACCTGGCTTTGACCTGGACAAGCAATAGCGAAACTCTCCTTTGTTAACATGAAAAGTCCCCCACAGACCAGGTGGCCTGCCGAGATTAGCGCTCCTTCAGCTGTTCCAGCCAGTGATCGCTCTCCCTACAAGATCCTACGGAGCCTCCTGTCCCCCCTTGCTCACCATTGGAGAGCCACTCTGCTTGATGCTCCCAGTAAGTCTACTCGCGTCCCAATGCCTGGCCCGGTCGCTCGCGTGGGTGCATGTCTAACACGTATTGTATACTATCACTGTTACACCACGCAATTGCTATAGAAAGCAATTGTTAGTTATGCTATATAACATTACTGAATTCACCTAGGAAGCGGCGCAATTTCAGGCAATGGAGTTTGCATATATTAAAAATGATGTCATTTGCATACTACTTTTAAATTTTATACACGTCCAACTTGAGATGTTTCTCTCAGAGAAGCAATGGGGTAACATATTCTGCCGTAAAGAAGCTAGGAGTTACATTAATGAGCTGCCTGCCGCTAGCAGAAAGTGGAACAACAGCTAATTTGTTGTTGTTCCTTACATCACGTTAACTGGGCCCCTCTGGGATCTAACTGAAACTCTGCCTCTGTTAATAGACCCCGCTCACCTGTGATGTCTCCACCCTGGAGCCGCCAAGCACGGAAGTGACCGAGTCTTTGTGCACCCATTCCACTTTCACCAATGGACTATACACTGGAACTGGTGAGGAGAGATCTCTGACTGTGAACGGATCCCCCCTGAAGAGAGTCACGGGAAGTCAGGCCCGCAGAGCTGAGCACGCAGATTACAGCCACAGCTCTCCTACTGGTTTACTTTCCTTTTGTGCTGGGAGTGACCCAGGCTTTCCCACACCCAGCCTCTTTGGGGCAGGACCTCTCTAGCTGCCCAAGACAGGCGCCAGCTTCCCATGCCCCTGCCTCTCCTGCCTCCCTGGCTGCTGAGGTGGCTGCCCCATGCTGCCACCCCAGGCTCTCCTGTTCTTTTCAACAGAAATCCCAGGAATCAGAGAAAAACAGTGTTAGGTAAAACCAATTCTGAGTGGTTCTCTATGATGAGCTCTAGAGGTGGAAGAAGGTCATATTCTCCTGCCATCTCCTTTCTAGGTGAGGATTTGAAATTTAGAGCTTCTTCAGGAAAATTATGTATCTCCTGTCTACCAACTGGCCTTGGGGGACGGGACATCAGACCTCCTGATGTCAGAAGATGGGCAGGGGAGTGCCCTGCTCCTGGCCCTGGGAGCAGCCCTGCCTGT
>NW_004525005.1:233530-239795 GCF_000260255.1 Octodon degus
CCTCCCTCCCTCCTTCCCTCCCTCTTTCCCTCCCTCCCTTCCACTACCTGTTTCTGCATTAGGCAGCTTCTCCTTGAGCTACTCAAGCTGTGCAAAATGGGCTCAGATGATGAGAGAGTGAACACGGGAAGCCTAGAAAGGACTTCAGCATAGACTCAAGGAAGTGACAGAAAGAAAATGAGTGTAACAAAGACAAAGGGGAAAGCCTAGACCCAGGAGTCTGCAGAGGAGGGCCACGGTAGGGTGCAGGGGGGCTGAGGCTGTGGGGCCAGGAGGCTCCAGGCTTCGTTCTGCATCTCCGTGTCTGTGATATTCTTTGAATCAGGGCTCGGGGTCAGCTCAGAAGAGCAGATGGCGGGGCGCCCTAGGCTTCCTCGGGTTGCACCCCGGTGCCGGGGAGTGTGTGGTAGAAGGCGCTGCGCAGTGCGTGCTGTCCTCTCAGCATGGGCTGGGAACGCAATTCACCTGTTGTTAAATATCAGAATCTGACGTTCATGAAGGTGACTTGTCCTGTGCTAAGAGTGATCAGAAAGCCTGGTTTCAAATGTGTGTGTTATATTCTATTATATCATAGGGCTCAATGTGGGGAGACTTAACTACAGTATTTTACTACTACTAAGATAATTAGAAGATTCAAAATAATTAGGTTTTGCTTTTATTAATCTTCTTATATGAGATTAAAATTTGTTTTCCTTAGGGATCAGGAATACAAACCTTGCTAAATGAAAGCTACAGCATTTTCCGCTTTGAGTGCCACTGGGGACAGAGCTACTCTGAGCTGCGCCTTTCCCCTCTCTCAGGGTAAGCGCCTCTGCCGCCCACGCGTCTGCTCAGCAAGAAGAAATGAGGATAGCGCTCAGAGCGCTCAGAGTGGATGGAGGTCTGCAGGGGCTGCTTGCCACGCAGGATGGAGTGCAGCGGGGTGGTGGGGTCCTTGCAGGAGCACACCAGCATAGGAGGGCCCTGGGGGCTCCAGGAGAAGGCCTCGCATGCGGGCCTCCCTTCGCCCTCCGCCGCCCCTCGGCGCTGAAGGAAGCACACACCTCAGCGCACACCAAGACCCTCCAGCTCCACTCCAGCGCAGGCAAATGCGGCCGGCACCGGGCCCACTCCGAGCCGGCCCTCGAGGGCTGCTCCAGCCACCGCGCCGAGGGCCCTTCTTCCTGCTCTCCGCCATCTCTTTGACGACTTGGGCCTCGAACGCCACGGTCATCACTCTGGTGGCGCTGGGGACCTCGCTGCAGCCCCCGTGTGCTTCTTCCTCTGCCAGCTGGCTTTCCTCAGTGTGCGCTCCAGCACCGTGGTGGCTCCCAAGATGCTCGTCAACCTTCTGGCCAGCAGGAAGGCCATCCTGGCCTTCTGCCTCACTCAGACCTACGTCACCTTGTTCCTGGAGGCCCCTGAGTGCTTCCTGCTGGCGGTGACGGCTGCGGACACTGCGTGGCCATCTGCCACCCGCGGTGGTACCGGCTTCTCGTGAGCTGGTCCGTGCGTGTGGAGCTGGCCACGGGGGCCTGGAGTGTAGGGTTCCTTGCCTCAGTGGTGCCTCTGTACTGCACTATCCTCCCCCTGTGCGGTCCTTCCATTGTCAACTACATCTTTTGCCAGCTGCCCATCCTCCTGTACATGTTCTGTGGGGACACGGCCCTGCAGGAGGCCATGATGGGCATGGAGGGGCTGTCACCGTGCTCCTCGCCTTCATCTTCATCACCAGCTCCTACCTTTGCATCCTGGTGGCCTTGATGAGAATGGGCTCTGAGGAGGGCAGGAAGAGGGCCTTCGAGAGGTGCACCTCTCACGTGGTGGTGGTGACGGTCTATTAGGGAACGGGCCTCACCCGGCACCTGAGGCCCAAGTCCCTGTGCTGGACAGAGGGTGACAAGCTGATCTCCTTGTTCTACACAGTCATCAACCCCATGCTGAACCCTTCCATCTACAGCCTGAGGAAGCGGAAGGTGAAGGGGGCAGTGGCAAGACACATGGAGAGGCTGAAAAGGGCAGGGCTCCCTGACTAGCCCCTCAGGAGGCAGGGACAGCCACCGCGCCCCTTGGGTGTTCACACCCGCGCTCTCGGAGCCCGACCTTCTCCAGCAGACACTGCAGTGTGGCAGACAAGGCTGCTGCCGACTTGTGTGAAAGTTCCCCATCACCATGCCCTCCCTGGATGAGGAAACACGCGGCGTTGTTCACCTGTCAGTGTTAGCTCCCTGCTGCGCCCACTTAGCTGGGTGCCATGTGGGGAGCAAACGTTGATCTGTGGCCACACACTGGCCATTCTCTGCCGTCACTGCCTTCACGGTGTCATGTTTCCTATTGGCTATTCAGTTACAGCTCCCCAAACTATGACAAAGGGTGCCTTACCCTCCACCCCGTCAGGGAGCATACCCTGAAGGCCTGAGCTGGCTTGTGCCAGGGGTAAAGGAAGTGCAGTGGAAACTGGGATAATGTGGTATTCGATATCACGGGAAGAAAATAACAGAGTCCACTGACTTTCAGTGCTTTTTCCTAAGTTGAGGCTCTGCCTAGAGAGCAGTCAAATGTAAGTCCCAAGAATTTGATGGCTCTGATCATCCTGCTACACGTCTGTGCTGGAGCATAAATAACAGCCTGTCACTGAGTGATGTCTTGTGAAGACCTTTGATGCTGAAGCCATTTGCAGCTAAGAATTTAGATCTGCTCCTAGGTCTTCAGTGTCATTATGGTTTGATATGCACTGTCACAGAAGCAAAAAGCAGCTAACATTGATGCCAAGTGAGGGACCGCAGCCACCTAAATCATGTACCCGTGTCCCCAGTGTGCCCCTGCACTAAAAGGCAAACCATGGTCAACCGCTTCCTGGGAGTGGCTTTTGTGGAAACCTACACTGTCACTCCGGTGACCAAAGCATTTCTGTCTTCTGAATGTAATCTCATGTTGCCGCCGTAGCTTGCTCTGCGGGTCCCTGCGCCACCTGGTGGATGACCCCGAGGAAACGTTGCTGGGAAAAAAAACTGGTTTAGAGTCAGGGGTCCTGACTGAAGTCCTTACTCAGAACAATTTTTCTAAACAGTAGAACCTATTTTAGTCAATGTGAATTTGATGGCTAGACTCTTTTCAAATCATGGCAACCTGGTCATTTTGTCATTCAAATGAAACTTTCCCCTTAGGCTTATAGTGTGCAAACAAAAAAATAAATACAGCAGTATTTTATGAGATTGTAATAGGGATAAATCGATGCCTACCACACATGCAACAAAAGGATTGTGCTTGTTGCTGTTGAAAATGACCTTGTGCTAGGAAAAATGACTTTTAAATAGCACGATGTAGTGGACATTTGAATTAGCAGACGTGCCTTAATCAGTACTGCTGTGATTAAAACATTGCGTCTGATAGAGAATCCTTGTAGGCCCTCGTCTGTTTAATCTGAGCCTTATGCTCAGCTTTAGCCGCTTCCGGATGCAGAATCCCTGCACACGTGCAGCCGTCCACTTTGAGGGGCCCATTGCTTGCTGCTTTTCTGGCCTCTCATGATAGACACCAAATGGATCCCTGTAATTGCTGGGCCATCGTCTCTGGTAGAGCCCTTGGAAAACCTGCATTTTACTAAAGTTTGCACCTGATCCTGTAGATGTTTAGTGCATTCATTTGCTTTCATTTTTCGTTGGTCCAAATGTTACCCTCACCTGAAAGACAGATTTTGGATTGGCTGGTAATATGCTGTGGACATAAAAATTTAAAAGAATTTTCCAAACAAGTCTGTTACTGGGAAACAGACCAGAATGAAAGAAGACAGCAAGCTCCAGTCATGGAGGTTGGATTGAAGTCAGTCTCCCTAAAGCTTAACTGTGAGAAAGTTTCTGTTCAAGTAAAGACAGAGTAGCATCCCTCTGAATTCTAATAGCTAGGAAAAGAATTATGGCTTCTGAATTATGGCTCAGCGCCCTTCACACGCGTGGGGCCCATGCTCGGAGGTTTCGGAGAGATCGCTGGCCTTCAGAAAGAGCCAGCGGGGCTGCTAGAGAGGAGCTGCCCAGGCAAATCAATTGTGTAACACAAACACATTGAGTAACTAAGTAAAGGCCAACTAAACTGCAATGACACAAGTGTCCCTGCTCCACTACTAAGTCCCTGAGGCTGGGGACAGTAATCTGAAGGTGATGCCAGCCTTTCGAGGAGTAGGAATAGAGCAGTGGGGATTATGGCATGCACGCACTCTGCCCTGTCACAGGATGAGGAACATTCAGTGTACTAGTGAGAATTTCTAGCAGAAGAGTCTCCTGGGGCTGTTTCTTGTTTTAATTTGTATTCATCTACATTTTGCCTGTTTTGTATAATTTTAGAAAAGTTGATGCTTTTCTTGAATTTGAAATTGAGAGAAATTCTTTCCAATTGCTTTTGGTTTGCAACATAAAGAAAAAAATGAGTTAGCGGTTGGCAAATTGTGGACGTAAGAGTTTAAGCAGATTTGTTCATGGGAAACAGGCAAGAATAGAAGGAAGCAGCCCACTGACGCTGTGGGAGGGGATGTGGGCTGACAGCAGTTTCCCTGAAGATCAAGCGAGAGCGAGTTTCCCGTAAGCGCCGGCGCTTAGGGTTACTAGAAATCGTAGTAAGACCCCCGTAAGGAAGGTGCTTCTGAACTGCGGCTCCACAACGGTACGCACTCGCACACAGCTCAAGAGGAGCTTTCAGAGGTCTGACGTGCTGCCGGGTCTTGGAGCAGAGTGAGCTTGACTAGCGCACACACTCTCTTTAGTTACCTAAGTGATTTACTACAAATGCAGTGAATTAGTAAAGTGAATTCACGGCCACTAGCTTGCCCTTCTCTCACAAAGTGGGTGATGTGTAGCTTGTATATGTGTGTGTGTGCGCGTGTGTGCGTGGGGGGGTGAAGACATAATCTTAGTAATCACTTCATTGTTGTGATTTTTAGTCAAATAAAAATCTCTTGTATGGTTAGCGACTTAGAATAAAAAAATCTGAGAACTGCATTACAAATTTAGAAGTAATCTCAGTCCGAAATAGTAATGATATTTATTCAATAAGTTTTATGTCTTTCCTCTCATTCTTTTATCATAAATTATTTTGTAATTTATATTTGCCAGCTTTGGAGGGTTCCACTTCAGAAGTAAAAAATGTAAAGATTTACTATATGTAATATGATGCCTTGACTTATTAACATGTTGCAAAATTATTCAATCTCATTAAAATGTCTGTCACCCCACATAGGAATACTTTTATATTTTTTTCTTTAAAAAAATCTTTCATTTATTTATTTGGTACAGGATCTCACCTCTCAGCTTGGACTCATAGTGATCCTCCTGTCTCAGCCTCCATAGCTCTGGGATTACAGGTGTGTGCTTCCATGTCCAGTTTCAGTGGCCAGAACAGTGGGTTCCAGGGCCGGCAGGGCATGTGGTATACCAGGGATGGGAGCCAGGTCCTTGCACTGCCAGGCAGGCGCTTAGACTTCTGAGCTGTCTCCCGGCCCCACATAGTGTTACTTTTCATGTGGCAAAAGTATCTTTGATCTTCTGAGAAATGTTTGTCTAGAGTATACATTTATTAATCTTAGCCACAACACTGCATAGAGGCTTCCTGAGCTCTCTGATCCTGGCTTCCTGGAACTAACCAATTTACTCGAATTTCCAACTCTTGAAACTGCCATCTACCTTTTACTCCTACGTGTGTAACTGGTCAAAGCGGCATGTACAGGCGAAATCATACAGTGCTCATTTGTTGTTGCTTTTTTTTTTTTTAACTTATTTAGGTAGCATAATGTTCTACAGGTTGACACATGGTGTTGCAAATAGCAGAATTCCCTTTTTAAAAGGCTGAATTGTATTATCCACTGCAAACACGCACCACACACCCGTGTGCATGTGTGTGCCCGTGTGTGCCTAGCGTGTGTCTGTACACACCTCCCGCTGCCTCTGTCTGCCCATTTACCTTTAATTATTTATGTAAGAAGTAAGTAATGTAAGAAATGAAATACTATAACTTGGTACCACAGGAATCAATTACTTTAATGTATTAATTTCCACTTAATTCATGTATATCATGAAGGAAAACCCTCACTTCTAAAGAAAATCCTGCGTTTTAGCTTCCGGCTCAGCGCAGCGGTAAGGAAATGAGCCACCGCACCGCGTGAGATCCGCGGGGGCCGCCGCAGGCGCTCCGCCGGCTCCGAGCGTCCGCCTGCGGGCGAGGGCTGCAGCGCCAAGGACGTGCGCGACCGGCTGGTGCGGACGGACGCGCGGCCGCTGTCCTGGAGCCGCTGGGTCCT
>NW_004525005.1:239895-246068 GCF_000260255.1 Octodon degus
CGACCGCCCGGCGCCCCCACCCCGGCGCCCCCGGAGCCCCCCGGAGCCGGCCGCCGCGAGCTGCTGGCGGGGCTGCAGGCGTTCCTGAGCTGCAGGCCGTTCCGGCTCGCTCTGTTCCTCGTCGTCCGGGACAGCCCGCTTCCGTCTCTCAGCGCTCCAGCGTAACTCGGTCTTTACGAAACAAAGCCACGCGCGCTCCGCCGGCGCCCCAGGCGCGGACCCCGAGAGCAGCGCACCCCGCGCTCGCCCCGCGTCGCGTCCGCGCAGGAGCAGCGCCTGGAGGCCGGCTCCACCCTCCCCTGGCCCGCCGACTTCTTTCTTAGACAAACGTCCCCCAAGACCGCTTTACCTGAAAGAGACTGCTGGAGAATGCGTCCAGGTAACTTGCCTAAAGCCGGGTGAGCTGGTCCCCAGGCGCCTGCTGCTGTGGCCCGCGGCGGGCCTGGGGCGCTCTCCGTGCAGGCGGTCTGTTTAGTTTTAGTAGCGTTTAAATGTGTGCACAGCGCTTGGTCAGTGGTGCTAATTACACTCCTACTGCTGGCAAAATCAGTGAAAACTGCTTAGACCTAAACACGTAGCTTCTTTTTATATTAAAAAAAAACTTTAAAATTCAAGGGCTGTTCTCTAGAATAAAATCATAGCGTTGTAGTTTTTAATATGCAGTTAATAGAAATATAAGATCAACAGGAATTTACACATCGTTTAACAGTGAAATTGAAGTTTTTCTTGATTAGATAAGCCTACTGCTTGTAAATAAATTGTCTATGCTTCTATTAAACTTAACCCATTTCAAGGTACCACTCCTCCCTCACAGAGGCAGGACACTGTCATCTCTTTCAGCGGTTTCCAGAGCGGCAAGGCAGGCTGCAGGCTGCGTGCGAGTGGGCAGCCCCGGGGCCTCAGAAGCCAGGGCTGCTGCCCAGCTCGTGCCTGCTGCTCCCTTAGGGCTTTGCGTGAGGTCCTCCAGTGCTTTCTCATGTCTTAAGCGGGGATCTCAGAAGTGGATCTGGAAAGGCCTGGAGCTGCCCCGGGGCCCTGGCCAGGATGGTAGGCCAGGATGGTAGGGCCTGCGGGAGGCTGAGGAAACGCGAAGAGGGAGGAGGCTTCTCTGTTCTTCCTGAAAGCTCCTGAGCTGACTTCCTGCGCACATTCCTCTTTTCTACAGTTTCCTGCAGTCCAGGAGCCTAAATCATCAAGTCCCTATATTTCTGTTAAAAGCCTTGTACAGTATTCCTCAGACCAAGAGTGCCACGTCAGTTCCTGTCTCAGGAATCAGCAGCCAGGCGGGGAGCCAGAGGGCTCATCGCTAGACGTTAGCTGACGACAGCGGATCCACTACCTTCAGCCGTAATTGCCTCCTGCAGAATTCTGAACGCAAGAATCTCACAAGATGCATCAGAAGAGCAGGAACAATGATTGCCTGGGGAGCCCGATGTAGAGCGTCCTTCACACGAAGGAGCCAGTTATGAAGTACATGAGGGACAGACATTCCCCCGCCGGCTGTGCTTAGGTTTCCAGGCCCCAGCTCTCCTGTGTGGAAGGCGGCCACGTCCTGGGCACTGTGTTCATGCAGCTGAGTGTGGTGCTAGGAGGGGCCTCATGCACACAGGCGTTCGGGGGCTGTGCAGAGAGCCCACCCAGGAGCAGGAGGGTGCGTCCCCCTCTCGGGGCCCCCTCTGCCTTCAGGCTCAGGGATGAGAGCAGACTTTCCTGCCTGGCCCTTCTCCTTGGTCTCCGTTTTGTGTTCTGTCCTGGGACATGACAGTGCCTACCACGACATTACCCAAGACCCGATCCTGATACAGAGACGGAAATCTGCACTGCTGTCATGTGAAATAAGCCAGTGCTGAATGTGTCCAATAAAAACTACCTTGCGCTGTGCACCTCATGAGGGGACAGTGAGGCGGCCCAGGGCCCGTGTGGGACACCCGGATCGTTAGTTGCACCGCACTTCCACAGATGCACGCTGCCTCAGTGTGGCAAATCTTATTTTCTTTTCTTTTTGTATTTTAGGGAAGGGTCTACATTTGGGGTGTTCAGGGTCTCACTACTAGATCAGACTCATAGTGATCTGCCTGTTTACAGTCTCCCAAGAGCTGGGATTACAGGCTGCCCCACCACACCCAGTCTCAATTGCCTTCTCAGCATGCCGTGGAGAGGGGCCAGCATGGCAGGTCCAGGGATCAAACCCCTGACCCCATGCCTGCTTGCAGGTGCTTTAATCCACTGAGCTATTTGGCTGGCCCTTACCAAACCTTAAACACATGTATATTTGACTTTTTTCTCTCCCATTTTTCTCCTGGTCAGAAGCTGATGCCAACATCTCAATTTTTCAGAAGTTTTAGCCAGCTGGAGGCGTCCTGTGCTGTGTGGGTGGCTGCCTGCTCCTTTCTGTCCCTGGAGACAGGGGCCTCTGGGTGCTGGGCTTCGAGGAGGAACCGTCTTCCTTCAATCCACACTCACCCGTGACCCTTGCTCACTGTGAAAGCCTCTCTTCTCAACACTGGTCTGCCTGGAGGAGAAGCCCCTCCCCACCCTCCCTGTGTGCTCTGCTTCCTGCTTCAAGGGCCTAAGAAGCAAGGGGAACTTAGAGTTGTAAAGAAGTTGGCTTTCTCCTGAATTGGGAAACACAGACTATTAATGTACTTCAAACCCTTTGTTCTTCCCAGGGAAAGTTACTTTGAATGTTGACACTGAGATAATCAGATTTGAAGAGCAGGACAGAGAAATGATTAGCAGTTGGGGAGAGCCATACCCAGGAAAGTGTGGTGGGATGAGGCCTCACCGGGGAGGGGATGAGAGAAGCTGGCCCGAAGCGTGTGGCTCCTGGTGGCCCTCATGACCCTCAGGGGAGGGGGAGGTTCCCAAGGTGACACCACACACTGGGAGGCGGAGGGCAGCAGACAGGAGGTGCGCTCTGTGCCCACCAGCTGCTTCCGTCGCTGCCTTGGTGGAGGACCCAGGAAAGCCAGAGTGAAGTTTCACCACACCAGTTATTTTACGGTTAATCTCATTGAGCAGATTTGGAACTATTTATTGCCTGTCTTTTTTTATGCTCCATAAAACCGTCAACAACATCTGCTAGCCATAGATAAGACAAAGCACACCGCCATAAAAGTTATGAGTCATCGCTGTGCTTCCTGTCACCCACCGTGGAGCCTCTTCACCCAGGTCGCCTGTGACCCTGGGCCTGTGGCACCTTCTCCATCTGTCCCCCCAGGGCTCCCAGCCCCTTCCCCCTCCTTTGCCAGAACAAAGCCCCTTCTGCCTCACTGCGGCCTCCTGGTCACTGTTCTCATCTGCTCAGCCCCGAAGTCCCACAGACTCACTGTGCTAAGTGACTGGGAGCCCGCAGTAACACGCGTATCTACAAGTGTCAGCCATTCTCACTGCAGTGAGACAGCGGAGAAGAGAGTAAGTAACGAGGAGTGTTGAGGGCTTTTCATCCTCGTGTACAGGGGCTCCTGCGTGCTCCCCGCACTCTCTGTGCCATCACACATTCCTACTTCTTGGTCTTGACCTTCACTATCTCTCAGATATGTGGCTTCAGAAACAAGACGGCCCCCAGAAGCAGGGCGAGGGGTCCAGAGGACATTGCAGGACAGAGAGGGGTGGGGTGCAGACAGGGCTGCGGGCTGTGAGCCGCTCTAGGGCCCTGGACCCCGCACCAGAGGCTTGAACTCCTGGTAGATGCCTCAGAGAGGCTACGGCAGGAAGGTACAGCGGCCGGAGCTGAAGGGGACGGGCTGCACTGCTGACGGTCGCTAATGGGGCCCTAAATATTCCCACTACAAAGTGTAATTACTGTGTCTAAGGTGAGGAATATGATAATTAGCTTAACATAGTTGTTGCTTAAGTCTCCGTGCACATGCATATGTATATATGTGGCTGTATGCACACATACGTATACCAATTGGCCACGTGCACTCAAAATACTATTTTTATTTAAAAATTAAATATAAGTAAATTTTTAATTACAAAGTAAATTATAGCATGAGGGCTGTAGTTAAGAATCTTATTTTGTGTCCTGGAAGTTTTCTCAGAGTGGATTTCAGGAGATTTGAGTATAACAGAACTAAGACGGAGACTCACGCTGCTGCGTGTCAGGGGGCTGGCTATCGTGGGAGGCCGCAGGCGTCCGTCCCAGTGCTGTGCTCCAGGTCTTATACCAGTGGAAGGCAGCTTCAGGAAAACAAGGACGAGGACCGCATTGGATGATTCTGTATTTTCAAAGTGGACCCACATGGAGCATAGAAAAATGAAAATTCCCCTTGTTCACATGAATAGACATAAAAACGCAACTGTAATTAGAAGGGGGAAAAGAAAGCCAGACAAGTATGAATTCGGTCCTAATACTTCCAAAAGGAGACAACGGCACGTGATACGTCACTCAGGGACTCACAGGGAGAGGAGTCCACAAAGCTAAGGGAAAGAATGTTTATGGAAAAATCCAGAATACCAGTTACCTCAAAGAGGATCAGGTCTCAATAAAATTAATAAAAAGATAATATTTGAGTATTAGGCAAAATAAAACATTAACATTACAGAAAAAAAGAGGATCACAATCTACTGTTCTTTAAACTAACATCTTCACTGTGTCATCAGTAAGAACAATGTGGCCTCCAGCCCAGTCGTATTAGGGGACAGCGTGCGTAGGCTGAGGGCACTGAGCAGGTGCTCTTGGCTTGCATTTTGGTTCAGGGCCCTCCGGTAGAGGGCGCATCTCCAGGGAGGGTTCTCGGGCAGGCAAACCACGCACACCACAGCAGCAGTGTCCTGGAACCCGGCTCTTCCTGCTGCATCTGCAGCTGCTGCCCCGTGGTCGCCTGGGCCACTCATACGGTCCCTGTCGTGATGTCCGAGTTATCTCACCGTCAAAGGTGTATGTTTTCCTTCCTGACCCTCAGCTCTGGTGACTAGCTCCTAGCTTTGTGTTTCCAGCCTGTCAGGTGAGTACAACGCCCAGAGTGACTCCTGGGAACAGTTTCCTGTCACATATGAAGATGCTTTGGACCTTGATCCCACGTTGTAGGCACCCACAGGGCGTCCCCTCTCATTGCTGAGGGTCACGATGCTGTTTTCTGGTGGAGGTGCATGGAGATGCGGCTGTCTGCGTGGAGATGCGGCTGTCTGGCCAGCTTGGGATCTTAGTCTTTAAAACAATTTTCCATTCTCTAATGCCAAAGTTGTTGAATACTTTTTCATGTGTTTGTTGACCACTGGTATATCTTTTGAAGGGTGTATTCATTTCAGGGGCCCAATTTTGAAGGGGTCTTCCTTTATTTAGGGGTTCTGATTTTTATTGAGTGCTTTGTAAACTGCAGGGGTTCATCCGCAATGAATCCATACCTTCTGTAGAAGTAGCCAACAAACAGGAGCCTGCTAGGAGTTCTGTGAATGAAGCTCAGCAGTTACTGAGGAATTCGTAAGATAGCCCTGAGTTATACTAGGGTTTGGTTTCTGTTGGTGAGGAAGGCAGTAATTGCTTACTTGAAATGCTTGCAAACCCTCTTAAAAACAAACACACAAGAGTGCCGGTGGATTGACGCTGGATAGTTTCCTTCCACGCTGAATTATGCCAAGAATGAAAACCCTTCTCGCAGCATTACCAGTTCTCTTTCAAGCCTGTAGAAGCCAGCATGAGTGGTCCTGGGAGATGGATGGCTGCTTAAGCAGCCAGCATGGGAGCAGCTCCAGGGCCCCCAGACACAGGTGCGGGCACACAAACGGCCACGCACGGAGGCCCAGAGACAAGAAGAGAATCAGACGTGGTGAGTACAGGCCCCACCCCACAAGGAGTGCGGTCCCTAGGCACAGCAACCTGTCTTATATAATGTTTACACAGCTTAAAAACAAATAAAATTCTGGCATAATTTACATCAGAGATGTACTCATACATAATATTTGGAGCAACAAGCCATGACAAAGGGCCGAATTCTGCGTGCTTCCACCTACTAGCTGCGCTGACCAGAGTCAAGCGCACAGGGGCAGCAAGCACAGGGGAGTGTCCAGGTCAGGCGGAGGGGACTGGAGAGCTGCCCGCTTCTCGGTAGAGGATTCCAG
Organism: Octodon degus; assembly: GCF_000260255.1. Taxonomy (NCBI): domain Eukaryota; kingdom Metazoa; phylum Chordata; class Mammalia; order Rodentia; family Octodontidae; genus Octodon; species Octodon degus. The sequence goes on from NW_004525005.1 coordinate 245,959, forward strand.
TTTCCAAAGGGGAAGGAACGATGAGCTGGATGGGGCTGGTGGCTGCACATTTGTGAGCTGGATGGAGGTGGTGGCTGCACATCTGTGAGCTGGATGGAGGTGGTGGCTGC